>NW_027208362.1:0-300000 GCF_964237555.1 Oryctolagus cuniculus
AATACACACTACACAGACACAAACACACACACACACACAGAGAGAGAGAGAGAGAGAGAGAGAGGTAAATATTATTGTAATATTGTTTGGCTATAGAAAAGAATGAAAATCCATTATTTGCACAAAATGGTTGGAACTGGTGGACATGATGTTGAATGAATAAAACCTGACACAGGGGACCAGCACCATGGCTCACTTGGTTACTCCTCTGCCTGCAGTGCTGGCATGCCATATGGGTGCCGGGTTCTAGTCCCGGTTGCTCCTCTTCCAATCCAGCTTTCTGCTGTGTCCTGGGATGGCAGTGGAGGATGGCCCAAGTCCTTGGACCCCTGCACCTGCATGGGAGACCAGGAGGAGACTCCTGGCTCCTGGCTTCTGATCGGCGTAGCTTTGGCCATTGCAGACATTTGGAGAGTGAATCAACAGAGGACATTTCTCTCTGTCTCTCTCTCACTGACTGTTAACTCTACCTGTCAAATAAAAAAAAAAAAAACCTGACATGGAAAGACAAATATTATGGGTTCTCCCTCATCTAAGAACTAAAATTTTAAAAAGTGATGCCTGTGTTTATCAGTTTGTACAATGTTTGCACACCATTCTAAAACATTTGTCAAATTGATAGAAGTTATATAATAGTAGCTTAGATGATTTTGCTTCATATGAGTGAAGTTGAACATTTGTTCATTTATCTTTGTTTATACACCTTGCCTCTTTTTCCTTCAGGATTATAGTCTTTCTATTCTGTATTTGTTATACTCTTTATTTAGTGGAACCAATGACTTTGAGTATAGTAGAAATTAAAAACATCTCAAAAGTATTAAGTTGGAAAAATGTTTAGTATAGATAAATAATAAGAAATAGACTAATAATTGTATCAGTGGGTTTATGAGGAGGTGTTAGGTGGGGGAGATTTAGAACTGAGGAGTGATTATGGATGATATGGAGTTTCTTTCTGTGGTGGTGAAAATGTTCTAAAATTGATTGTGGTGATAGGTGCATAACTGTGAACAAATTTATAAAACATCTTAAATTGGTGGAGCAAATAACATATGTTATATTTCTATAGTTTTTAAGAGGTAAAAGAAGAAAAGACATTAGGAATATGATAAAATTCAATAATTGTCAAATGTGTCTGAAAATGCCATTTTTATATTTCCCTATGGTACCTGTTATAGCAGCCAAGATTCTCTTATTCATGCTAAGGATGCTGGGGTTTCTGATCTTATCTCTCCCTGCCTCTGATTTTGCTGATGACTCTGTTTCTTGAGACTAGCCAGAAGGTCATTCTTCATCACTAGCTTAAAGGAAAATTCCACACAAATAAAATACACACCTCAGCATTTCAAAATCTATTAGGTTTAATTCTACTGCCTCCTCTGAGAAGTGTTTCTCATAACCAAGGATGTATATTCCTTTAAAATATGGGGTGTTTTTCCAAAGGATTGTGATAGCTCCTGCCTGTTCCACTTTAAGGTAAGGATTATAAGTACCCCTCATTGTAATAGGCTTTCCCAGTGTCCTCATGCACTTCCTCCACCTCCAAACTATTTGCAGATTTTTCACTTCTGAATCTTAAACTTGATCAGTGACCAGCTGAGAATTAGTGAAACAACCTCTAACTTATCATTTAAAGCAGAGAAATGTGTTCAGTTGACAAGGCTTTATTGAGAGCAATAACATGTTAATTCACATGAGAAAACATTGTAGATCCTGCAGACTATCAAGTGCAACTGAGCCAGCAGAAATGTAATTAAATAATACCTAATGATGCTTTCCCTCATGTTTTCAATGCCTTCTGCACATGTGGAAACATCAGACCTGCAAGAAGCAAACACACTGAGAGACAAAAGCTCTGTGAGTATTTGTGGGCTTCAGTCTCCAGAGAGACTCATGAGCTCATCTGTCCTTTTGTCTCTATTGCTCTTATTCCTTCATATATTTCCAAATCTATTTTGTTCTATTCTTTTAAATGTAATTACTCATTCCATTCATGAACTGAAATCATTTTACTTTATTCAAATGTAATTCAACATTTTTCAGACTTTTCAGACTTTTAATGAATATTTTCATTTGTTATTTTTTTAAAACATATTTATTTATATGAAAGTAAGAGCTACACACAGAGAAAAGGAGAAAGAAAGAGAGATCTTGGCCAGCACCATGGCTCAATAGGCTAATCCTTCGCCTTGTGGCACTAGCACTCCGGGTTCTAGTACTGGTCAGGGTGCCGGATTCTGTCCCGGTTGCCCCTCTTCCAGGCCAGCTCTCTGCTGTGGCCCGGGAGTGCAGTGGAGGATGGCCCAGGTCCTTGGGCCCTGCACCCCATGGGAGACCAGGAGAAGCACCTGGATCCTGCCTTCAGATCAGTGCAATGCGCCCGCCACAGCGCGCCGGCCACGGCTGCCGTTGGAGGGTGAACCAACGGCAAAGGAAGGCCTTTCTCTCTGTCTCTGTTTCTCACTGTCCACTCTGCCTGTCAAAAATAGAAAGAAAGAAAGAAAGAAAGAAAGAAAGAAAGAAAGAAAGAAAGAAAGAAAGAAAGAAAGAAAGAAAGAAAGAAAGAAAGAAAGAAAGAAAGAAAAGAAAGAAAGATCTTCCATATGCTGATTCACTCCCCAGATGGGCACAGTGGCCGGAATTGGCCAGGCTGAAGCCAGGATCCAAGAGTTTCATGTGGATCTCCCATGTGTATAGCAGGGGCCTAAACATTTTGGCCATCATCTGATGCTTTTCTCAGGCCATTAGCAGGGAGTGGACTGGGAGTGGAGCAGCCAGGACATGAAAAACCACCCATATGGGATACCAGCCTCACAGGTGGTGACTCTACCAGCTATGCCATAATGCTTGCCCTTATTTGTACAATTTTTTGGGAAAAAATAAATCAATGAAAAGATCATTGATTTATATTTTATAATTTTATTTATTCATTATTTACTTATTTGAAAGGCAGAGAGAGACATAGAGAGAAAAAAATCCCACATGCTGCAAAATGCTGCAGTTTGGGACAAAGCTGGGGAATCTCCTGCATGGGGGTCAGGGATCCATGTACTTTATCACCTGCTGCCTCCCAGAGTAAAAAACTGAAATCAAGAGCAGATCTGGGCTGGCACCCTGGCTCACTTGGCTAATCCTCTGCCTGCAGCGCTGGCACACTGGGTTCTAGTCCTGGTTGGGGCACCAGATTTTGTCCTGGTTGCTCCTCTTCCAGTCCAGCTCTCTGTTGTGGCCCAGGAGGGCAGTGGAGGATGGCCCAAGTGTTTGGGTCCCTGCACCCACATGGGAGACTGGGAGGAAGTACCCAGCTCATGGCTTCAGGTCATTGCAGCACCGACTGTAGTCATTGGGGGAGTGAACCAACAGAAGGAAGACCTTTCTCTCTGTCTCTCACTGTCTATAACTCTCTCTGCCTCTCTCTCACACTTTCTAACTCTACCTGGCCAAAAAAAAAAAAAAAAGCAGATTTGGAGTTGAACCATGGCAATCTGATATGAGATATAGGCACTCCAAGGGGCATCTTAACAACTATATCAAATGCTCATCCTCTGATGATTTAGCCCTTTTATTATTATTTCTTTGAAAGGCAGAGTCACAATGGTGGAGAGACAGAAAAAGAGAGAGAAAATCTTCCATCTGCTGGTTCACTCTACAAATGGCCATAACAGCCATGGCTGGGCCAGACCAAAGCCAGGAGCCTCTACATTCTTTACTTTTTTTTTTTGACAGGCAGAGTGGACAGAGAGAGACAGAGAGAAAGGCTTTCCTTTGCCGTTGGTTCACCCTCCAATGGCCATTGCAGCCAGCGCGCTGCGGCGGGCACATTGCGCTGATCCGAAGGCAGGAGCCAGGTGCTTCTCCTGGTCTCCCATGGGGTGCAGGGCCCAAGCACTTGGGCCATCCTCCACTGCACTCCCGGGCCACAGCAGAGAGCTGGCCTGGAAGAGGGGCAACCAGGACAGAATCCGGTGCCCCGACTGGGACTAGAACCCGGTGTGCCATTGCCGCAAGGCGGAGGATTAGCCTAGTGAGCTGCAGCGCTGGCCAGGAGCCTCTACTTTCTTCTGGTTCTTCCATATAGGTGGCAGGGTCTCAAGGACTGTGGCCATGTTCTGCCTCTATCCCAGGTGCATTAGCAGGAAGCCAGTAAGGAAGTGGAGCAGCAAGGACTTGAACCTGCACACAAATATGATACCAACACTTCAGGCAGCATCTTTGTACTGTTGAATCCTTCCCAAATTTGTGGTGCTGTTCATTTTTTTAAAAGATATATTTGTTTATTTGAAAGGCAGAATTACAGAGAGACAGAGGAAGAGAGAGAGAGAGAGAGAGTACGATTTTTCATCCACTGTTTCACTTTCCAAATGGCTTAAACAACCAGAGCAGGGCCAGTACAAAACCAGAAACCAAGCGTTTCTTCTGATTCAAGTACTTGGGCCATCCTTTGTTGCTCTCCCAGGTGCATTAGCAGGGAGCTGGAGTGGAAGCAGGGCAGAGCCCACATGGGATCTGGCATCGCAGGTGCTAACTTCATTACTTAAGCCACAACATTGGCCCCAGTATCATTATATTTGTATCAATCTGTTTTCATGATGTCTGAAATATTTTACAGTACAATATTAATTGAACTTACTAAATATGATTTTCCATTAAATTCTGATAGTGTCTTTTTCATCTAGGAGCATGAATACATGGCATTCTTGTTAATCAATGTGGATAACTGCATTATCATAGTTTCTAATGTAGAATCTTACTTTTATTCCTTGTGTAAAGTCTGATTAATAATAGTTTAATATGTTAATATACAATAAAACATTTTGAACATTTTGAATATTTACATATATATCATGTATCCTAAATATCTAATATGCTACATGGATTAATTCAGGCAAAACACTCATATCATCTTGATACATTCTGCCTGGAAGTAATGGGAAGATTGATTACTTTAAAACTAAAAATTTTGAATATCACTAGATTATTTTTTTTAACTTTTATTTAATGAACATAAATTTCCAAAGTACGATTTATGGATTACAATGGCTTCCCCCATATACCGTCCCTCCCACCCACTACCCTCCCCTTTCCCACTCCCTCTCCCCTTTCATTCACATCAAGATTCATTTTCAATTATCTTCATATACAGAAGATCAGCTTAGTATACATTAAGTAAGGATTTCAACAGTTTGCTCCCACAAAAACAAAAAGTGAAAAATAATAGATGATTTTTTTTATGATGATGAAATCAGAGCAGACCTATTGTCATGTTTAATCCCAGTGAGAGTCAAGTTGGGAATTGATAATTTCTTTTTTTTTTTTTTTACAGAGGATCAGTTTAGTATACATTAAGTAAAGATTTCAACAGTTTGCACCCCCATAGAAACACAAAGTGAAATATATTGTTTGGGTACGCGTTATAGCATTAAATCTCAATACACAGCACATTAAGGACAGAGATCCTACATGAGGAGTAAGTGCACAGTGACTCCTGTTGTTGACTTTACCAATTGACACTACTGTCTATGGCATCAGTAGTCTCCCTATGCTCCAGTCATGAGTTTCCAAGGCTATGGAAGCCCTCTGAGTTCTCCGACTCTTATCTTGTTTAGACAAGGTCATAGTCAAAGTGGAGGTTCTCTCCTCCCTTCAGAGAAAGGTACCTCCTTCTTTGAAGACCTGTTCTTTCCACTGGGATCTTACTCGCAGAGATCTTTTGCCAGAGTGTCTTGGCTTTCCATGCCTGAAATACTCTCATGGGCTTTTCAGCCAGCTCTGAATGCCTTTAGGGCTGATTCTGAGGCCAGAGTGCTATTTAGGACATCTGCGATTCTATGAGTCTGCTGAGTATCTCACTTCCCATGTTGGATCACTCTCCCCTTTATTTATTCCATTGGTTAGTGTTAGCAGGCACTAGACTTGTTTATGTGCTCTCTTTGACTCTTAGTCCTTTCATTATGATCAATTGTGAACTGAAATTGATCACTTGGAATAGTGAGATGGCATTGGTACATGCCACCTTGATGGGATTGAATTGGAATCCCCTGGTATGTTTTTAACTCTACCATTTGGGGCAAGTCAGCTTCAGCATGTCCCAAATTATACATCTCTTCCCTCTCTTATTCCCACTCTTATGTTTAACAGGGATCACATTTCAGTTAATTTTCAACACTTAAGTATAACTGTGTATTAATTACAGAATTAAACCAGTCATATTAAGTAGAACAGACAAAAAAACTACTAAGAGGGATAATGTATTAAGTTGTTCATTAACAGTCAAGGCTGTGCTGATCAAGTCACCGTTTCCCATAGTGTCCATTTCACTTCAACAGGTTTCCTTTTTGGTGTTCAGTCAGTTGTCACCGATCAGGGAGAACATATGGTATTTGTCCCTTTGGGACTGGCTTATTTCACTCAGCATGATGTGTTCCAGATTCCTCCATTTTGTTGCAAATGACTGGATTTCGTTGTTTCTTACTGCGGTATAGTATTCTAAAGAGTACATATCCCATAATTTCTTTATCCAGTCTATCGTTGATGGGCATTTAGGTTGGTTCCAGGTCTTAGCTATTGTGAATTGAGCTGCAATAAACATTAGGGTGCAGACCGCTTTTTTGTTTGCCAATTCAAATTCCTTTGGGTAAATTCCAAGGAGTGGGATGGCTGGGTCGAACGGTAGGGTTATCTTCAGGTTTCTGAGGAATCTCCAGACTGACTTCCATAGTGGCTTGACCAGTTTGCATTCCCACCAACAGTGGGCTAGTGTCCCTTTTTCCCCACATCCTCGCCAGCATCTGTTGTTGGTAGATTTCTGAATGTGAGCCATTCTAACCGGGGTGAGGTGAAACCTCATTGTGGTTTTCATTTGCATTTCCCTGATTGCTAGTGATCTTGAACATTTTTTCATGTGCCTGTTGGCCATTTGGATTTCCTCTTTTGAAAAATGTCTATTGAGGTCCTTAGCCCATCTCTTAAGTGGGTTGTTGGTTTTGTTTTTGTGGAGTTTCTTGATCTCTTTGTAGATTCTGGTTATTAACCCTTTATCTGTTGCATAGTTTGCAAATATTTTTTCCCATTCTGTCGGTTGTCTCTTCACTCTCCTCACTGTTTCTTTTGCAGTACAGAAACTTCTCAATTTGATGCAATCCCAATAGTTGATTTTGGCTTTGACTGCCTGTGCCTCCCGGGTCTTTTCCAGAAACTCTTTGCCTGTGCCAATATCTTGAAGGGTTTCTCCAATGTTCTCTAGTAACTTGATGGTGTCAGGTCGTAGATTTAGGTCTTTAATCCACGTTGAGTGGATTTTTGTGTAAGGTGTAAGGTAGGGGTCTTGCTTCATGATTCTGCATGTGGAAATCCAGTTTTCCCAGCACCATTTATTGAATAGACTGTCCTTGCTCCAGGAATTAGTTTTAGATCCTTGATCAAATATAAGTTGGCTGTAGATGTTTGGGTTGATTTCTGGTGATTCAATTCTGTTCCATGGGTCTATCCATCTGTTTCTGTACCAGTACCATGCTGTTTTGATTACAACTGCCCTATAGTATGTCCTGAAATCTGGTATTGTGATGCCCCCGGCTTTGATTTGGTTGTACAAGATTGCTTTAGCTATTCGAGGTCTCTTGTGCCTCCATATAAATTTCAGCACCAATTTTTCCAGATCTGAGAAGAAGGTCTTCGGTATCTTGATTGGTATTGCATTGAATTTATAAATTGCTTTTGGGAGAATGGACATTTTGATGATATTGATTCTTCCAATCCATGAGCATGGAAGATTTTTCCATTTCTTGGTATCCTCTTCTATTTCTTTCTTTAAGGTTTTGTAATTTTCATCGTAGAGATCTTTAACGTCCTTGGTTAAGTTTATTCCAAGGTATTTGATTGTTTTTGTAGCTATTGTGAATGGGATTGATCTTAGAAGTTCTTCCTCAGCCATGGCATTGTCTGTGTATACAAAGATTGTAGATTTTTGTGCATTGATTTTATACCCTGCTACTTTGCCAAAATCTTCTTTGAGTTCCAGTAGTCTCTTAGTAGAGTTCTTTGGGTCCCCTAAATACAGAATCATGTCATCTGCAAAGAGGGATAGTTTGAGTTCTTCCTTCCCAATTTGTATCCCTTTAATTTCTTTTTCTTGCCTAATAGCTCTGGCTAGAACCTCCAGAACTATATTGAATAGCAGTGGTGAGAGTGGACATCCCTGTCTGGTCCCAGATCTCAGTGGAAATGCTTCCAATGTTTCCCCATTCAATAGGATGTTGGCTGTGGGTTTTTCATAGATTGCTTTGATTGTATTGAGGAATGTTCCTTCCAAACCCAGTTTGCTTAGAGTTTTCATCATGAACGGGTTTTGTATTTTATCAAATGCTTTCTCGGCATCTATTGAGATAATCATATGGTTTTTCTTCTGCAGTCTGTTAATGTGGTGTATCACATTGATTGTCTTGCGCACATTAAACCATCCCTGCATACCAGGGATAAATCCCACTTGGTCTGGGTGGATGATCTTTCTGATGTGTTGTTGCATTCTATTGGCGAGAATTTTATTGAGGATTTTTGCATCTATGTTCATCAGGGATATTGGTCTGTAATTCTCTTTCAGTGCTGCATCTTTTTCCAGCTTAGGGATTAAGGTGATGCTGGCTTCATAGAAAGAATTTAGGAGGGTTCCTTCTTCTTCGATTGTTCTGAATAGTTTGAGAAGAATTGGAGTCAGTTCTTCTTTAAATGTCTGGTAGAATTCAGCAGTGAATCCATCTGGTCCTGGGCTTTTCTTTGTTGGGAGGGCCTTTATTACTGTTTCAATTTCTGTCTCAGTTATGGTTCTGTTTAGGTTTTCGATGTCTTCCTGGTTCAATTTAGGTAGGTTGCATGTGTCCAGGAATCTATCCATTTCTGATAGGTTTCCCTGTTTGCTGGCATACAAGTCCTTGTAGTAATTTCTGATGATTCTTTTTATTTCTGTGGTGTCTGTTGTTACATTTCCTTTTTCATCTCTGATTTTATTGATTTGGGTCTTCTCTCTTTTTTTAGTTAGTTGGGCCAATGGGCTGTCAATTTTGTTTATTTTTTCAAAAACCAGCTCCTCATTTGGCTGATTTTTTGTAATGTTTTTCTTGATTCAATCCTGTTGATTTCTTCTCTGATTTTAATTATTTCTCTTCTCCTACTAGATTTGGGTCTGGTTTGCTGTAGGTTTTCTAGATCCTTGAGGTGAATTGAAAGCTCATCTATTTGGTGCCTTTCCAATTTCTTGATGTAGGCACCTATTGATATAAACTTTCCTCTTAACACTGCTTTTGCTGCGTCCCATAAGTTTTGGTATGTTGTGCTATTATCCTCATTTTCTTCCAGAAAGTTTTTGATTTCTCTTTTGATTTCTTCTATGACCCATTGTTCATTCAGGAGCATGTTGTTCAATCTCCATGTGTTTGCGTATAATATAGGGATTCCTGAGTTGCTAATTTCCAACTTCACTCCTTTATGGTCTGAGAAGCTGCATGGTATGATTCTAATTCTTTTGAATTTGCTGAGACTTGCTTTATGGCCTAGTATGTGGTCAATCCTAGAGAAGGTTCCATGTACTGCTGAGAAGAATGTAAAATCTTTAGCTGTAGGATTGAAAGTTCTGTATATATCTGTTAGATCCATTTGGGCTATAGTGTCGTTTAAATCTACTGTATCCTTGTTGATCTTCTGTCCTATTGATCTGTCTATTTCTGAGAGTGGAGTATTGAAGTCCCCCAGTACTATTGTATTGGGGTCTAAGTCTCCCTTTAAGTCCATTAACAAATCTTTTAGATAAACCGTTGCCCTGTAGTTAGGTGCATATACATTGATAATTGTTATATCTTCCTGTTGAATTGATCCCTTAATCATTATGTAGTGTCTCTCTTTGTCTCTCTTAACGGTTTTTGTGGTAAAGTTTATGTTGTCTGATATTAAGATGGCTACGCCCGCTCTTTTTTCATTTCTGTTGGCATGGTATATCTTTTTCCAGCCTTTCACTTTCAGTCTGTATGGATCTTTGTTGGAAAGATGTGTTTCTTGTAAGCAGCAAATAGATGGGTTTTGTTCCTTAACCCAATCAGCCAATCGGTGTCTTTTAACTGGACAGTTCAGGCCATTCACGTTCAATGTGACTAATGATAAGTGGTAACTTTGCCCTGCCATTTGCCAAAGATAAGTTCTAATATATGCTTGGAATTCCCTGTGATCTTTTGCTGTGAGCTTTCCTTCCTTGGTTTCCTTCCTTTACCTTCTTTCATATTGATGTCCGTGTTTCTGTGTTTCTGTGTGTAACACATCTTTAAGCATCTTTTGCAGGGCTGGACGAGTGGCAACAAATTCTTTCAATTTCTGTTTGCTATGAAAAGTCTTTATTTCACCTTCATTCACAAATGATAGTTTTGCAGGATATAATATTCTGGGCTGGCAGTTTTTCTCTCTTAGTACCTGGGCTATATCTCACCATTCCCTCCTAGCTTGTAGAGTTTCTGAAGAGAAGTCAGCTGTGAGTCTGATTGGAGATCCTCTGAGAGTAATCTGACGTTTCTCTCTTGCACATTTTAGGATCTTTTCTTTATGTTTCACTGTGGAGAGTTTAATTACAACGTGTCATGGTGAGGATCTCTTTTGGTCGTGTTAATTAGGGGTTCTGTGAGCTTCCTGTACTAGGATTTCTCTGTCCTTCTCCAAACCTGGGAAATTTTCTGCTAATATCTCACTAAAAAAGGCCTTCTAATCCTTTCTCCCTCTCCATGCCTTCAGGAACTCCTAGCACCCGAATGTTGGGTTTTTTAATAGTATCCTGTAGATTCCCGACAATATGTTTTAGATTTCTAATTTCCTCTTCTTTTCTTTGGTCTGACTGTATCCTTTCCTGTTCTCTGTCTTCTAAGTCCAATATTCTCTCTTCTGCTTCACCCATTCTGTTTGTAAGGCTCTCTATTGTGTTTTTCATTTGATCTATTGAATTCTTCACTTCAGTCACTATCACAGTTTCCTGTTGTACTTGTTGTTTTGTTTCATTTTGATTCCTTCTTAATATTTCATTTTCACGAGAGAGATTTTCTATCTTGTCCATTAAGGATTTCTGTAGTTCAAGAATTTGTTTTTGAGAACTTCTTAATGTTCTTATCAATTTTTTGAGATCTACTTCTTGCATTTCTTCTATGTCATCATCCTCATAATCTTGAATTGGGGTGTCTCTTTCATTTGAGGGCGTCATGGTGACTTCCTTGTTTTTATTACCTTGGTTTTTGCATTTGTTATTTGGCATATTGGAGATATTTGGTTTCTTCGCTGTGGTGCTTTTTCTTGTTATACTATGACTCTAGATTAAGTGGACTATCTGTTTTGAATGGAGCCTTAGGGCTTGAGATGGGTGTGGCCTGAGAGCTCTGTTTGGTGTGCCAAAGGTGACACTCCCAGATTAGGGGTGGTAAATCTCTCTCTCTCTCTCTCTTTCTTTTTTTTTTTTTTTTTGATTCAAAAGGGAAGTTATTCTGCACAGCTGAACGAAGTTGGAGGTAGTTAGCAGGCAAATGATATACCCACAGGAGCCAGAGATCGAAAGCTCTTTCCCAAGGACCACACAGGGAATCTGTTCGGCCCTCAGAGTGGGCTCAAATTCTCCTTCAGTCTCCCACTGGGTTGCCAAAGTTACGGAATTTTAGCATCTCTGGAGAGTGCTCACGTGAATTCCGTGAGTTCTCTCCCCCACCGTCTCTTTTTTCACAGTCTCAGTTCAGTAGCACCACAAATTTACGAGGTCCTAATCTCCTGTTAATTCACCCCGCCCCGAGTCAGGTTTTTCTGCTAGGCTCAGGGCCGGTGCAGACCTGAGGTCACTCTGCTTATGACGTATGTCCAAGATGGCGCCTGCTCTTTGTCTTGCTCGCCCTCGCGTTCCAGTGCTGGTGTGTTGAGTCTGCCGCTGGTGTCCCGAACTGTGGGCTCCCACGCTCTCCACCCAGGTCCACTCCCCTTCCAGCGCCGATGTGTGGACTCGGAGCCCTGGACGTTCCAAGTCTCCCCGCTGTTGTCTGTGTGGCACGCACTCCCCTTCGAGCACTGTCACGCAGACCCTGCAGCTTGCGCGGCTCGGTCCCGCGGCTCGGTTCCGCGGCTCGGCTTCCCCGTGGTGGGCGACCTTGTTCTCCCAGTAGGTCCTCCGATTCACGGCCACTCGATCCAGAAGGGTTTCCTCTGCAATATTTTCCTGGTTCTTTTTTTCTGAGGCTACCGTAACTCCCCTTTTATTAAACTAAATTTTCCCGGACTATTGGTGTGCGCCCTCACTATTCCGCCATCTTGGCTCGAATATCACTAGATTATTAATAAAAGTTTATTTGTAGAATCTCTGCCTGGATGATAGACACTTGGTATGTTTTTGTGTGATAGATATCTATGATTAATATCTCATTTCATTTCTTCTATGTGTATTAATAAGTTTAGAATATTTATATCTGAGCAAAATGCTAATTATATATTACTATGATATATATTATCTGCATTACATGTTATATTGAATTGAACAAACATGATCATACCCATTTATGATAACAATACTTCAAGTTATTTTTTGCACTCTTATTCACCCATTGTTCTCAAATTCTTCATTTAATTACATTTCTATGATTAAATTATAGCCTTCTTCATGAATTGATGAAATTAAGAATCATGACTTTTCTGGCAGTCCCTTATGCTTTGTACCTCAGCCATTTCTACTCCTCCCACTTAAGCCAGTTTACATCCATTGGTCTTGGGAAAGCAGAGCTCTTTGGAGGTGCTCTGTAAAAGCTGTAATTGTTCTTGGTAATGGGTCATTTGGAAATTTTTTTTAAACACTAACAATTCCCCTAATGTGCACTGTCATTATCACTACCAATTGAACCATAATTGCGGTACTATGGCACTGTCATTGTCACTACCAATTGAACAGTAATTGTAGTACTATGGGGAGGTGCTGTCTCAAGTTCATAAACCCATATCTTCAAGCTTACTGCCATCTTCCCACACAGTCTTTGGCTGTCTTATCATCACTGTGAGTCCATGGACATTATTATGAATCCATGGACACTTCAGTGAGAAATCAGGTAAGTGATTTTACATTTTGATCCTTATTGCATAAACTGAAAAGGAAGAAATTCTATGAGGAGATAGAGTAAGTGTTCTTGTCTAGAAAAAGTATTTATTTGGCTAGAAACTTAGTGCCAAAACCATGCAGGAAGGAGTAAGTAATTATTGAATATTGGGCTGAACTTGTGGAGGAGAAAAAGATATTCAAAATAGTAAACCAGTCCCCAGTGAACATAGTTCAATTTGATATAATCCTTACACTATTATGTAGGATTTTGTTGTATGGAACCAGGAAATCTGTCGTTACTTTCTTCAAGACAATTTGAAAATGAATTTACTAACTATTGACTTTCCTATTAGAATCAGGTAACATTTTCAGGATTAGCAGAGTTACTTCTAAATTTTTTTCATGCACGTGATAATATATAAAGTATAGCAGATTGAATCACTTAATGTTCTGAACTTAATGTTCAGGATGTAGAAAATGCAAGATTTTCTACATCTCTAAATATATCACATATTTAATTAAGTGATCATATTGAAGTGAGACCTTAACAATAGGGACTCCCTTGTAGAGCACTCAAGACTCCATCTTGAGAAAGCACAGACCCCCACCATGAGACTATGGTCTGAAACTAACTGAAATTTAGACAACTATGGTACGCTGCATCCCACTTGGCAGAACATAGAAGCTCCCTTACATGATCACTCAAGCTTAAAATAGATAGTCTGGGGCCAGCAGAGTGGTGTAATGTGTAAAAGCTGCTGCCTGCAATGCCAGAATCCCATATGATCACCGGTTCGAGTCCCAGCTGCTCCAATTCCAATCCATCTTTCTGCTATGGCCTGGGCAAGCAGTAGAAGATGGCCCAAGTCCTTGGTCCCCTGCACCTGCATGGGAGACCCAGAAGAAGCTCTTGGCTCCAGGCTTTGGATTGGCTCAGCTCCAATGGTTGCACATAAGCCAGTTTACATCCATTGGTCTTGGGAAAGCAGAACTCTCTGGAGGTGCTCTTTAAAAATTGTAATTGTTCTTGGTAACAATTGTTCTCTGCCTCTGCCTCTCTGTAACTCTGCCTTTCTAATAAATAAATAAACCTTAAAAAAACAGGCTGCACCTGGATTAATTTTAAGATTACATTTTGTTTATGTTCCACATACAATTTAGGGTGATACCTGGATTAATGTGAAGATTGTAATTGGAATTGTGAAGATTATAACTGGTGACGTCAAGATTGTAATTAATATTGGCTTCACACATGCTTTAGGCTAAGAATGTAATTGGTATTTTCAAGTTTTTAATTGATATTAGTTTCACATAGGCCTTAGGTCAATTTGATCCTAGTAGTCATGTATTCCTCCTCCTGTCCTTGTGGTTTTTGCCTTTATAAACCCTCTTATTTTGGGCTTCATGGTTGAGAGTTTTTTAGAGCATGAGCCCACTTTCCACTGCTGGCAATAAAGGACCATCAAATTTTATCAATGTGTGGTGCTCATCTGTTTGCACTCATTCAGGCAGAACAATGTGGTAGCAGATAACTTGGGGTGTTGGTGTATTATGGTCAGTCTGTTTTTCTTCTGCTAGTCAGGTAATGAGTATTCATGAAAAGATCACTCAGTTATCTTGGATTTCTCTATAAGAAACACTTCACAGCCATCAGCTATTTATAGATTGCATTATTTTGCCATATTTCCTTTGGTTTCAAAAGTATCCAAATGCAATCCTAAGCTCAATACTCATTTGAAAACATGTACATTTTTTAGTTAACAAATCCTCCTACTTACAGTATTATTTTGTACAATGTATTTATATTTTAATTCAAAGAACACATTTGAATTGAAAGAATTTCATTTGATGATCTTGCATTTACAATTAAGAACTAATTTTCTCTTAGCTAATGCTAATATAGTTTCTTCTCTGCTATGTTTTATCTTCTCATGTTTCATGTTTCCTGCTTAACACATAATCCATGGACACACCTTGACTAAGATTGAAGAGTCTTCCATTTTAATTCCAACATGGAATCATTAGTATATTCAGTAAATTCATTTGATCTTGCATGGCATTTCTTTTAGCAATATACTAAATCAAGTATCTATATTATACTTGGATCTATGAATTTTATAAAAGGATAATTGCCTATAAAGTAATCCACTTTTATGAAAAATGACTAAAGTCACAATGTTAAAATTAAAAAGATTAATTAAAAACCTGACATGTTCAAGAATTCCAAACCTAAAATATATTCAAAAGCCACTTACCTGATGATACTCTAATTTGTAAGATCTATATATATATATGTCTCTGTTTATAGAAAAAAATCCCTTGGAGATATAAAAAAATTTTCAATATAAAATTTGTGGTCCAGAAACAACTGTAATTGGGCAATTGCATGCTTCAGTTGCCGTCATAAAACTGACCTCATGTTTCCATGCAGGAGTCGCTCACCAGGATGGGATTATCAACCACTATGAAATGATACAGCTTTCAAGTATTTTGTGATGGAAATAATCTTATACTAGATGGTATTTGGGATTCTTGGGAAATTTCTTCTTTTTTATTTTTTTACTTATTTTATTTATATTTTATTTAGTAAATATAAATTTCCAAAGTACAGTTAATGGATTACAATGGCTTCCCCCCCAGTAATTTCCCTCCCACTCACAACACTCCCATCTCCCGCTCCCTCTCCCATTCCATTCACATCAAGATTCATTTTCAATTATCTTTATATACAGAAGATCGATTTAGTATATATTAAGTAAAGATTTCAGCAGTTTGCACCCACACAGAAACACAAAGTGTAAAATACTGTTTCAGTACTAGTTATAGCATTACTTCACATTGGACAACCCACTAAGGACAGATCCCACATGAGAAGTAAGTACTCAGTGACTCCTGTTGTTGACTTAACAATTTGACACTCTTGTTTATGGCATCAGTAATCTCCCTAGGCTCTAGTCATGAGTTCCCAAGGCTATGGAAGCCTTTTGAGTTCGTCAACTTCGATCTTATTCTGACAGGATCATAGTCAAAGTGGAAGTTCTCTCCTCCCTTCAGAGAAAGGTACCTCCTTCTTTGATGGCTCCATTCTTTCCACTGGGATCTCACTCACAGAGATCTTTCATTTAGGTCTTCTTTTTTTTTTTGCCAGAGTGTCTTGGCTTTCCATGCCTAAAATACTCTCATGGGCTCTTCAGCCATATCCAAATGCCTTAAGGGCTGATTCTGAGGCCAAAGTGCTATTTAGGACATCTGCCATTCTATGAGTCTGCTGTGTATCCCGCTTCCCATGAGGGATCGTTCTCTCCCTTTTTGATTCTTTCAGTTAGTATTAGCAGACACTAGTCTTATTTGTATGATCCCTTTGACTCTTAGACCTATCAGTGTGATCAATTGTGAACTGAAATTGATCACTTGGACTAGTGAGATGGCATTCTTATGTGCCACCTTGATGGGATTGAATTGGGATCCCCTGGCACGATTCTAACTCTACCATTTGGGGCAAGTCTGATTGAGCATGTCCCAAATTGTACATCTCCTCCCTCTCTTATTCCCACTGTTATATTTAACAGGGATCACTTTTCAGTTAAAATTTAAGCACCTAAGAATAATTGTGTGTTAATTACAGAGTTCAACCAATAGTACTAGAACAAAACAAAGAAAAAATACGAAAATGGATAAAGTATTACATTGTACATCAACATTCAGGACAAGGGCCAATCAAGTCACTGTTTCTCATAGTGTCCATTTCACTTCAACAGGTTTCCCCTTTGGTGCTCAGTTAGTTGTCACCAATCAGGGAGAACATATGATATTTGTCCCTTTGGGACTGGCTTAATTCACTCAGCATAATGTTTTCCAGATTCCTCCATCTTATTGTAAATGACCAGATTTCATTTTTTTTGACTGCTGTGTAGTATTCTATAGAGTACATGTCCCATAATTTCTTTATCTATTCTACTGTTGATGGGCATTTTGGTTGGTTCCAGGTCTTAGCTATGGTGAATTGAGCTGATATCAACATTAATGTGCAGACAGCTTTTTTGTTTGCCAATTTCATTTCCTTTGGGCAAATTCCAAGGAGTGGGATGACTGGGTTGTATGGTAGGGTTATCTTCAGGTTTCTGAGGAATCTCCAGACTGGCTTTCATAGTGGCTTCCATAGTGGTTAAGCCACTGTGGGAAATTTCTTTCTTCTTTACCATCATTGTTTCCTTTATTTTACAAGATATGCAGTAAAGTCCTGAGATTTGATTCTCATGAGTTATTACTCTATATTGACTAGAATGGTATAATCAAAGTTACAGATAGATTTGAGAGAGAATCTAGGGAAAATCAGTAGCTTCATATGATGACAATGAGGTAGTAAGATTATATATTTAATACATGAAACATTGGTGGTTTCTCAAAATGTTAGCATAGAGTTACCATAAGTTCTAACAATTCCACTCTTAAGTATATATGTATGACAGAAATGGAAACATCTACAAAAACAACAATATAAATGTTAAGCGAAGCATTATTTGCAGAAGCCAAAGTGGAAAAGGACCAAAGTGTCCATCAATACGTGAGTATACAAATGAAGCCATATTCATATCAGCTATCAAAGGAGTATGTTAGAAAATGTATAAGTACTGAAAAATTATGCTTGATGAAAAAAGCCAGCTACAAAGATTTTATATCATATGATTCTCTTTATATGAAAGCTCAGAATAGATGAATCCATAGAGTAGGTAAACAGAATGTAGATGATATTACCAAGAGACAGGCATATTCAAATTGGGAAACAGACTGAGTATTGGGTGTGGAGTTTCTCTTCAGAGTGATAAAGCTGTTTTAGAATAATTTAGTGGTAATGGTTGCATGTTTTACAGCTGAAAAATGTTAATTATCATAAATTACCATTTAAGTTAAAGAACTAGAATCAGTACTTCTACTTGTGCTTTGTATACACCTAGGGAGACAATGAAAGACACACTATTCTTCAATTATACGTGTGGTGTACCTGTCTGATATGGAGATTTCCTGGTCTGGTTAGTAAAATACACAGGCATAGTAATATGACCGAAAAAATAATTTCTTTTCAGCCACAAAGAAAGATGAATTTCTGTTTTTCTTTTTTTCTGACAATGTGGGTGGACTGGAGAACACTGAGTTAACTGAATCATGCCAAGAAAAGAAAGACAGAGGCTACATGGTCCCACTGATATGTGGAATCTTTTTTTTTTTTTTTGACAGGCAGAGTGGACAATGAGAGAGAGAGACAGAGAGAAAGGTCTTCCTTCTGCAGTTGGTTCACCCTCCAATGGCCACCACGGCCAGCGCACCACGTTGATCTGATGGCAGGAGCCAGGTACTTATCCTGGTCTCCCATGGGGTGCAGGGCCCAAGCACTTGGGCCACCCTCCACTGCACTCCCACACCACAGCAGAGAGCTGGCCTGGAAGAGGGGCAACCAGGACAGAATCTGGAGCCCCGATCGGGACTAGAACCTGGTGTGCCGGTGCCACAAGGCGGAAGATTAGCCTAGTGAGCTGCGGCGCCGGCCGTGGAATCTTATATAGTTGATCTTAAAGAAGTAGAGAGTAAAATATTCTTCACCAGGAGCAGGGAAAGTTGGGCAGGTGGAAGTAGGAAGAGACTGGCCAAAGTGCAATGTCACCGTTAAATAGGAGGAATGACCATAGTTAACAATAATGAATCATTATATATTTCTAGGTAACTAAAAGAAAGAACTTTTAATGTTCACATCATCAAGGAATGACAAATATTTAAGATGGCATATAGTCCATCTTACCTAATTTGAGTTACCCTAATTTACCTAGCTACCCTAATTTGAGTACCCTAATTTTAGTACCACACAATCCATATCTCAAATAAAATATCACAATATGCTCTATAATTAAGTAAAATTATGTCAAAAATAAAAAGGAAATGCAAAAATAGAAAATACGTCTTTCAAAAATATAAAGATATGACATTTGTAGGCTGTAAGAATACATGTGAAAATGTTTATTTAGATCAATGAATGAATCATGAGATATTACAAACAGAACAAAAAGGAATCCAAAGAACACCTATAGAGATATTGATCAGGAATATTTAAGTACAAATGTAAATAGAGATAAAACTATTTTCACTGCAATATGAGAAAGGAGACAATTGACCCTATATTGGACAAGACATTGTGCATGCCTATCAGTGACCTAAAATATGTAAATGGTTGTAAAAGTCTTCAAAGAATTCCCAGGCCAAAATTAAATTACATAAAGTGATTTCCTCTTTGTGAGATAGGGCCTTCCATTGAGTCATATATTTTTACCTTAAAAATCAAGGAAAATGCAAAGTTTCTCAAAAGAGAGGGTTCATGAAGTTAACCATGCCCCTGTCATGAGCATGTCTAGGCCCAGGCCTGATCAGTAACAGTAACATCCTGAAGTCTTACAAAGCTTACTCAATGGCCAGTGAAAGTCTGACTGCAGGAATCCAGTGGGGAACTCAGAGAGTTTCTGAGGTTTTCAGGCCAGCTAGTGAATCACATAAAGCTCACCAAGTCCAACATCTTGAACAATAAGACATTGGAGTTCCTGTAGGAAGCAGATTTGCCCCCTCACTTCAAGAGCAGAATTTCTATTCCCTGAGAGCCATATGGTTCCTTCTGTGAGAAGTCCACTGTGTTCAGTACCTGAAATAATCCACCTCTGCTTTCCTTACTGACACTTTTTGTTACTCAACACCAATATCATGGAAGTGATAAGCTATAATGGTCACAAGGAAAGGATGATGCCATTCTAGAGCGTGTGGACAAGGCAGTGTACCACAGTCCTGAGATCCACAGCATCTAGAGGGATATGTACCTCTCTTCAGACTATGAGATGTTGTGATCCAGGAAGAAATGCAGATTTCTTGTCCCAGGATCTCTTGTAAATCATCACAGTATTATCCAGCATCAAACGTCTCATGACAGTGGGAGTCCTAATCTGCTACCACCAGTAATGTCTTCAAAGAGCTTAATCCATGGATGTGGTTCAGACTCCTCTCAGTTCTCATCATTTTAGTTAGAGGTGTCTGTGACACACTGCATGGGAACTATTCCATAGGTGGCACCAGCATGGGGACTTCAAGTCTGTGATTCACACAAAAGCCAGTGCTCATAATGCAAGCACAGTCAACCCTGCGGTTGCCATTGACCAAGGTATAAAAGAAACATTTCTCATTGACCAAGGTATAAAAGAAACATTTCTCATTGACACAGGGGAAGTCAAGGCATTTGTGAGGTTTGGGTCCCAAATAGCCTGTGGCTGTCCCTAAAATAGTAGTAGTACTTGCTGTGGACCTGAAGATCACAGCCAAACTGCCAAAATAGATCTAGGATAGGAAAAGTTTATAAGTCCAAAGGGAATGGCCATAGGGCTGCAGATGGAGAGGGTGGGATAGAGTCTGCCATTAAATTAAGGGGATTCAAGCATTCACAGGAAGATTCAGCAGGGATGAGAAAATAAGAAATCACACACAAATTATATTAATGTTAATTTATTTCACTTGTGTCCAACCTCATTGCAAAATAATAATCGAGGCAAGGAATGTTATCCACTGCATTAGTTCATATGTAATGTACTTTGTTCTCTCTTTTGATTACTGGTAAGTTATATATATTTATAAAATTTGACCAAATAAAATCATTGAAACATTACCCCACTAGTTGTTATTACATATTAATAAATTCACATATTTATAATAAATTGCATTGCAAATCATTTTCAATTTCACTTTTTTTAAAAACTTTTATTCAGTAAATATAAATTTCCAAAGTACAGCTTATGGATTACAATGGTTTCCCCCCCATAACTTCCCTCCTACCCGCAACCCTCCCATTTTCCACTCCCTGTCCTATTCCATTCACATCAAGATTCGTTTTCAATTCTCTTTATATACAAAAGATCAATTTAGTATGTATCAATTTAGTATATATTTCAACATTTTGCAACCACACAGAACATAAAGTGTATAATACTGTTTGAGTACCAGTTATAGCATTACTTCACATTGAACAACACATTAAGGACGGAGATCCAACATGGGGAGTAAGTGCACAGTGACTCCTGTTGTTGACTTAACAAATTGACACTCTTGTTTATAGCATCAGTAATCTCCCTAGGCTCTAGTCATGAGTTGCCAAGGCTATGGAAGCCTTTGAGTTCGTCAACTTTGATCTTATTCTGACAGGATCATAGTCAAAGTGGAAGTTCTCTCCTCCCTTCAGAAAAAGGTACCTCCTTCTTTGATGGCCCATTTTTTTTTACTGGGATCTCATATTTTTTTTTTTTTTTTTTGCCAGAGTGTCTTGGCTTTCCATGCCTAAAATACTCTCATGGGCTCTTCAGCCATATCCGAATGCCTTAAAGGCTGATTCTGAGGACAGAGTACTGTTTAGGACATCTGCCATTCTATGAATCTGCTGTGTATCCCGCTTCCCATGTTGGCTCATTCTCTCCCTTTTCAATTCTATCAGTTAGTATTAGCAGACACTAGTCTTGTTTATGGAATCCCTTTGACTCTTAGACCTATCATTATGATCAATTATGAATGAAAACTGATCACGTGGGCTAGTGAGATGGCATTCTTATGTGCCACCTTGCTGGGATTGTATTGGGATCCCCTGGCACGATTCTAACTCTACCATTTGGGGCAAGTCCGATTGAGCATGTCCCAAATTGTACATCTCCTCCCTCTCTTATTCTCACTCTTATATTTAACAGAGATCACTTCTCAGTAAAAATTTAAACACCTAAGAATAATTGTGTGTTAATTAGAGTTCAACCAATTGTATTAAGGAGAACAAAAAATACTAAATGGGATTAACTATTAAGTTGTATATATCAACAGTCAGGACAAGGGCCGATCAAGTCACTGTTTCTCATAGTGTCCATTTCACTTCAACAGGTTTCCTTTTTGGTGCTCAGTTATTTGTCACCGATCAGGGAGAACATATGATATTTGTCCCTCTGGGACTGGCTTAATTCACTCAACATGATTATATTTGATCAAGGATCCAAAACTAATCTCTGGAGTAAGGACAGTCTATTCAATAAATGGTGCTGGGAAAACTGGATTTCCACTTACAAAAGCATGAAGCAAGACCCCTACCTTTCACCATATACAAAAATCCACTCAACATGGATTAAAGACCTAAATCTATGACCCAATACCATCAAATTATTAGAGAACATTGGAGAAACCCTGCAAGATATAGGTACTGGAAAAAGCCCGGTGGCAAAGGCAGTCAAACCCAAAATTAACTATTGGGATTGCATCAAATTGAGAAGTTTCTGTACTGCAAAAGAAACAGTCAGGAGAGTGAAGAGACAACCGACAGAATGGGAAAAAATATTTGCAAACGATGCAACAGATAAAGGGTTGATAACCAGAATCTACAAAGAAATCAAGGAACTCCACAACATCAAAACAAACAACCCACTCAAGAGATGGGCCAAGGACCTCAATAGACATTTTTCAAAAGAGAAAATCCAAATGGCCAATAGACACATGAAAAAATGTTCAAGATCACTAGCAATCAGGGAAATGCAAATCAAACCACAATGAGGTTTCACCTCACCACAGTTAGAATGGCTCACCTACAGAAATCTACCAACAATAGATGCCTGAGAGGATGTGGGGAAAATGGGACACTAACCCATTGTTGGTGGGAATGCAAACTGGTTAAGCCACTATGGAAGTCAGTCTGGAGATTCCTCAGAAACCTGAATATAACCCTACCATACAACCCAGCCATCCCACTCCTTGGAATTTACCCAAAGGAAATGAAATTGGCAAACAAAAAAGCTGTCTGCACATTAATGTTGATTTCAGCTCAATTCACCATAGCTAAGACCTGGAACCAACTGAAATGCCCATCAACAGTAGAATAGATAAAAAAATTATGGGACCTGTACTCTATAGAATACTATACAACAGTCAAAAACAATGAAATCTGGTCATTTGCAACAAAATGGAGGAATCTGGAACACATCACTTTTATTTTTTCAAAGATATGTGTTATCATTTACTGCAGAGTTTGAGTTACAGATAGACAGCAGGGAAGACAGATAGAAAGGTTTTCCACCTGCTGGTTCACTCCCCAAATGGCTGCAATGGATGGAGCTGGGACAATGCAAAGCCAGGAACTATGAGCTTCTTCTGGGTCTCCCACATGGGTGCAGGGAACCAAGAACTTAGGCCATCTTCTACTGCTTTCCCAGGCCATAGCAGAGAGCTAGATCAGAGGTGGAGCAGAGACTTAATCCACTATGTCACAGCGTCAACCCTTCAATTTCCATTTTAACTTGAATACATACGATATCTAGCAATCTTAGCTATATATGGTTATAAAAGATAGAATACAGATTTTTAGATGAAAGTATATTCTACATAAATCCTTCTATTTGTCATAAATTTGAAAAGTACGTACTTTCCTTGTGTACACATACATATACTGCATTCAATTACAAATCTGTGCTATCACATTTCTGAAAATATCAGTCTTCCCTTAGGAGAAGTATTTGAAGCTTTTGCATGTTCATCACATGCTCATCACCATTCTCTGCTCTCCTTGATTTTCCATAGACAAGTTATAATAGTCTGGCTAGCTCAACTGAGTGACAAAACCATATGGTTCAACCTTGAGATCTCAGCTCATTACTCACCAAGCATGTGATTTTGAATATTCACTCATTTTCTTAAAACAGAATTTTTTTCATTTTCAAGTTGCAGATAATAAATCTTGCTCCATCTTAAGATTTCTCAATAATTAGTTTCCTTGTGCCTATAAGCTGGTACTTAGTACAGTGTTTGGCTCAGTGGATGCTCTTTGTCAATAGTAACATGAATTTTCTTCTGGATACACTAGAGAATAGGGTAGGTTTTTCCAAAGTAAAATGAGGAGAGATCTTTGCACCATTCCTGGATTCTTGGATTATTGATTGACAATAAAATCACTCCTGCGGCCGGTGCCATGGCTCACTAGGCTAATCCTCTGCCTGCATCACTGGCACCCCGGGTTCTAGTCCCAGTCGGGGCACCGGATTCTGTTCCGGTTGCTCCTCTTCCAGTCCAGTTCTCTGCTGTGGCCCAGGAAGGCAGTGGAGGATGGCCCAATTGGTTGGGCCCTGCACCGGCATGGAAGATGAGGAGAAGCACCTGGCTTCTGGCTTCAGATCGGCGCAGTATGCCGTCCATAATGGCCATCTGGGGGATGAACCAATGGAAGGAAGACCTTTTTCTCTGTCTCTCTCTCTCGCTGTCTAACTCTGCCTGTCAAAAAAAAAATCACTCCTGTGGAGCTTTGTGGACAGAAGACAATGAAATGGAGGAAGATAGAGCCAGCTCAGTGAACTACAAACCACACTGATTTCCTGCTTGCTCACCATCACCTGGTGACACACATACCCTCTGCTTCTTTCCACAAGCAGTCAAAACAGAAAGATTTGTCCTGTCTTTGGTCTTCTTTCGTCAATTAAAAACAAATCTTAATGAAAAATGGAGTGAGAGAGGGAGTGGGAGATGGGATGTGAGATGGAGGAGGAGGGTGGAAATGGGGGGAGAAAACCCTATATCCCTAAAAGTTGTACATGTGAAATTTGTAATCTCTAAATAAAAACCTCCAAAAAAATTTTAAAAAAGTTTGTGGAAAATTCACTTTATCTTTTAATTCCATTTTTCACAAACTTCTTGGAGTCCCCTTGTACATACAAATTATGAAATGATCAGGACAATCAAAGTAACTTACCTATCACCTTACATTTTTTTTTTGGACAGGCAGAGTTAGGCAGTGAGAGAGACGGAGAGAAATGTCTTCCTTTTCTGTTGGTTCACCCCCCAAAAAGACCACTATGGCCGGCATGCTGCGCTGATCCAAAGCCAGGAGCCACGTGCTTCTCCTGGTCTCCCATGTGGGTGCAGGGCCCAAGAACTTGGGCCATCCTCCACCGCCTTCCTGGGCCACAGCAGAGAGCTGGCCTGGAAGTGGAGCAACCAGGAAAGAATCCAGTGCCCCAACTGGGACTAGAACCCAGGGTGCCGGCGCCGCAGTTGGAGGAGTACTCCAGTGAGCTGCGGTGCCGGCCTCCTTACATAGTTTTTAAAAGAACATAGGATACAAAAAAGCTGTGAGTATCTAATAGTTTATTTATATCATTACTGGCCTGTATATTAGGTTTCAAGAAGTTGATTTATCTCCTAACTGCAAATATGTGTGGTTCAACTAACATCTTCCCATTTCTTTCACTCTCAGCCCCTGGCAACATCTATTCTATTCCATGATTAAGTTTGACTTTCTTAGATTCCACAAATAAGGGAAGACTGTGTGGTATTCGTCTTTCTGTGTCATATTTCAAGCAACCTAATGTCCACATTCATACTTTTGGATCCATGTTATGACAAAATCCCTGAATTTCTCTTAATGTTGAATGTGATTCCATGCATATATCTGTTTTTTCTCTATTCATTTGTTGACAACGTTATTTCCATATCTTGTTCTTCTGAATAATGCTCATATGAATGTGGATGGGCAAGTGTACCTTTGAGACAGTCATTTTATTTACTCTGGATACACATCCAGTAGTGGGATTCCTTTGTCATTTGTTCCATTCTTAATTTTGTTTGATATACCTCGACAGTGTTTGTCATAGTGAATGTAACAATTTCTATTCCCTCAAACAATTTATGTGTTCCCTTTTCTCCACATCTGGTCCAATATTCGTTATCTTTTTACTTTTTTAATGTTTTTAATTTTTAATGAAATAATTTAAAGTATTTTAAGTAGTATGAATTATTTCTCAATAAATATATTAAAATATAGTTAATTTTAAATATTCTAAAATATATACAATAAATATATTTCTTCTGTGAATAAGAAATTCTCAAATTAATGAAAATAATTTCTGAGAATTACCCTACTTTTCCTATCTACCTCTCTCTGTCATTATATTTTTTAAAGATTTATTTTGAAACAGAGTTATTTATTTGAAACAGAGTTACAGAAAGGCAGAGGAATAGATAGAGAGAGAGGTCTTCCATCTGCTGGCCTACTCCCAAAATGGCTGCAACAGCCAGAGCTGGGCTAATCCGAAGCAAGGAGCCCGGATCCTCCCTCAGGTCTCCCACAAGGGTGCAGGGACCCAAGACCCGGGCTATCCTCCTCTGCACTCCCAGGCAAAGCAGAGAGGTGGACTAGAAGTGGAGCAGCCAAGTACTGAACCAGCACCCACATGGAATGCCAGCACCTCAGGTGGCAGCTTCACCCACTGCACCACAGAACGGCCCCCCCATCATTATTTTAAATGATATTCCTTCTCTTTATAAACTACCTTAATAGTGATAAAGTGGAGTTTTAGTATAACATAATGAAAATAACAGTGGATATTCAATAATCTTTTGATACCTTGAGTTTCGGATCATTGCAAAATTTCACACAAGTATCACATATCTTCATGCCTGAGTAGTGAATCTTGATTGATATTGAGTTTTTGCTCACATTTCGAATTCTTCTAACCTCGCTTAGTTAGTTGCACTTGGAATTGTACAGGGCAAACACCTAATTGCATGTCAAAATTCTCAATGCATTGTCAGAGAATTCTAGAACAAAGAACTTTAATGAATCTCCTCACTCCATTGCCCAGGCTTGAAATGAAAAAGTACATATACCATCTTATGAATGAGTATACTCTTTTATCTTTCACACTTCCTTATCTTTGCATGCACTGTCCATTATGCCTGGAATTCTTTTAACAAGGTTAATTGCTTCATTTTTTATCTTAAAATGATACACCAGGGGCCAGCACTGTAGCACAGCAGTCAAAGACCTGGCCTGAGCACCGGCAGCCCACATGGGTGCTGGCTCCAGTCCCAGCTGCTCCCTTAAAATCCAGCTCTCCAACATGCCCTGGGAAAGCAGCAGAAGATGGCCCAAGTGCCCAAGCCCCTGAACCCACATGGGAGACCCAGAAGAAGCTCCTGGTTCTTGGCCTCGGATGGGCCCAGCCCTGGCCACTGAAGCCATCAGGGGAGTGAATCAGTGGATGGAAGACCTCCTTCTCTGTCTCTACCTCTCTCTGTAACTCTGTCTTTCAATAAATAAAACAAATCCTCCCCCCCCCAAAAAAAAATGATGCACCAAATTATATAAAATACTGACCATTCACAAGTGTGTTTTTTCATTACTGGCAAAAATTGCTCCTTGAATTTCACATCTCATGCCTTGTCATACATAGAAATAGATTTTAAGATAATCTTTTCAGATTTTCTAAAAAAAATCTGTTTGAATGAGTGTCAGAGAGAGGGAGAGACACAGAAAGAAATACCTTCCATCTGCCGGTTCACTCCCCAAATGCCTGCAACAGCCAGGTTTAAGCCAAGCCAAAGCCAAAAGCCAGGAACTCCATTAAGGTCTCCCAGTGGGTGGTAGGGGCCCAAGTACCTGGGCCATCATCCACTGTCTCCCAGGAACATTAGCAGGAAGCTGAATCCGAATTGTGAAGTAGCAAGAACCCAGGCACTCTGATGTGGGATACAGACATTCCAACTAATGACTTAACCCACTGTGCCGTAATACCTGCCATTTTTAGAATTTTAAAGTAATACTTTGATTATATATAGGAAAGAGTGTAGAAGGGAAAAAGATTCATAGTGCTACTCAGAGACCAGAGAAAAATCAAGGTTTATGTTTTAGTATATATATTCTTTCTGTCTCTTTGGTCTGAATGTTTTATTTTTAAAACATAGTTAATACACAGTATAATTGGTATATACAGTTTTACATCTGCTTTCATTACTTAACCCTGTGGTATAAGCATTTTTCCCTGCCATTCAAAAGAATTTGAATATATTTCTAATGACTGGGCAATCCAGCTTGGAGATCACCAGTTTCTTACTTGAGGCTTTTAAATTTTTTTCCCGAAAAGTGAAAAATTCTTTGAGTGCTCTGTGAAATTACTGAGTCAAAAGCTTTTGTTCTTTGGGAAGATTTTAATGGTTTCTAGAACTATCACTGGTAGATAAGAGTACTCATCTCACAGCAACTCCAGGAACACTAAATATCATTGGTTCCTTAAATATTTGCCACTTATATGTTTTAAGTATTCTTTCAAACTAATAAAGGCTTTATTTTTAAAGCAAAACATATAACACTGATACATCTCCAAGACCAGTATAAGAGTTCAGTGGGTTTTATGAAAAAGAAAATTGTAATTGATCAAACTAAAAATTGGAACCATCGAAGGAATGACCATTGATGATGGTGACCAATGTATGTAGTGTGTGCTTGTCTAAGAGGTTGTTTTATGTTTTCATCTATGTGAAAACATATGATAGGAGAGGAGAAATGCAAAGAAGGTAGCAGATGGTCAAAATTTTAAGAGTCTTTATACACTACAATGTACTCTCCTGCTTTGGATAATTAATCACTAGATCATTTTATAAAGATTTTAATACCAAGGAACACATCCAAAAGTCTAAAATAGATTAGGTTACCACTAAAGTTCTATAGGTGAGCAGTGGAGCAAAAAATAGTTTGTTTTTTCAAAAGCCAGATTCACAGTAGTGGCACTAAATCTAACATTATATGCTTGCAATAGAAAATCTTAATAAAGGCTGATCATTTTCATGTTGTTCTGGAACTCTTATCCATGAATTCTCTGCCTCTATCAAGTTCCTCAGTCATTTTCTGAAGCTTCTCATTATTCAAGTTCTCACCCACCTCTTTGTGTAAGTGATTCAGATTTCTGATCCTTACCTTTTCTTTTTTTAAAAAAATATTTATTTATTTGAAAGTCAGAGTTATACAGAGAAGAAGAGGCAGAGACAGAGAGAGAGAGGTCCTCCACCCACTGGTCCACTCCCCAAATGGCCGCAGCAGCCAGAGCCAGGTTGATCCAAAACCAAGAGCCAGGAGCTCCCCCACCCCCAGGTCACCCATGAGGGTGCAGGGGCCCAAGGATCTGGGCCATCCTCTGCTGCTCTCCCAGGCCATAGCAAAGAGCTGGATTAGAAGTGCAACAGCTGGGACTCGAACTGGAGCCTACATGGAATGCCAGCACTACAGGTGGTATCTTTTTTTTTTTAACTTTTATTTAATGAATATAAATTTCCAAAGTACAGCTTAGGGATTACAATGGCTTCCCCCGCATAACTTCCCTCCCACCTGCAACTCTCCCATTTTCCACTCCCTCTCCCCTTCCATTCACATCAAGACTCATTTTCAATTCTCTTTATATACAGAAGATCAGTTTAGCATATATTAAGTAAATATTTCAACAGTTGGCACCCACATAGAAACACAAAGTGAAAAATACTGTTTGAGTACTAGTTATAGCATTAATTAATATTGGAAACACATTAAGGACAGAGATCCTACATGAGGAGTAAGTGCACTGTGACTCCTGTTGTTGACTTAACAAATTGCCACTCTTGTTTATGGCATCAGTAATCACCCTAGGCTCTTGTCATGAGTTGCCAAAGCTATGGAAGCCTTATGAGTTCACTGACTCTGATCATATTTAGACAAGGCCACAGTCAAAGTGGAAGTTCTCTCCTCCCTTCAGAGAAAGGTACCTTCTTCTTCAATGACCTGTTCTTTCCACTGGGATCTCACTCGTGATCTTTCATTTAGGTATTTTTTTTTTTTTTGTACAGGCGGTATCTTAAAAAACTACATCACAACACGAGTCCCTCCATATCTTCAATTTCATCATCACTGAAGAGCTTGAAAGCTTTCAGGATTTCTTTTTATTTTTCTTTTTTTTTTTTGACAGGCAGAGTGGACAGGGAGAGAGAGAGAGACAGAGAGAAAGGTCTTCCTTTGCCGTTGGTTCACCCTCCAATGGCCACCATGGCCGGCGCACCACGCTGATCCGATGGCAGGAGCCAGGTACTTATCCTGGTCTCCCATGGGGTGCAGGGCCCAAGAACTTGGGCCATCCTCCACTGCACTCTCTGGCCACAGCAGAGAGCTGGCCTGGAAGAGGGGCAACCGGGACAGAATCCAGTGCCCCGACCGGGACTAGAACCCAGTGTGCCGGCGCCGCAAGGCGGAGGATTAGCCTAGTGAGCCGCAGCGCCGGCCCATGGATTTCTTTTTCAACATGTTTCTTAGACAATTTCTGTGTCATCACAGTGAAAAAGTCATGTTTCCTGCCCCTTAATTTTGTTTATTTCCTTTTTTATATTAAATTTGTACATATTTGTCAGGTAAAATGTGTCAATTTGATACTTGCATAAGTTCAAAGCCCAGAGCCCTCATTGCCACCTTAAATTATTTTTCTTTTCCTTTTTTGATAATAGCCATTTTTACAAATGTGAGGTAATAAAATTTTGGTCTTGGTTAGCAGTGCAGAGCCCATTTTCAAATATCAGTTTGCTGCTTTCACATCTTGATTGGAAAAACTTAGCAGATCCTTTGTCCACTTTTTATTATATTTGTTTTGAGTTGTGTATGGTCTTTGTATTACTCCCTTAATCATACTAGGTTTGCCAATATTTTGTATATTCTTTGCATTCTTTTTTAATTTTTCCTTTAGTATGCCGAAATATTTTTGTTTTAGTTTTTTCAGTCCTACTTCCTTTTGCCAGCTGTGCATTTGGTGTCGTATCTAAATCATTGTTGAGGTCTAGTACAGCCACAGCTGTGGTAGACATTTGTGAAGTGAAATAGTGGATGGTTATATTCTCTTTCCCTCTTTTTCTCTATGTGTCTCTTTTTTCTTTCAAACTAATTAAGAACTTGTAAAAACTACTTAGAATACTTGGTAATAAATCAGAGATAGATTATATGAATGAGGTCTTAGTGTTACATAGACTGGTGGTGTGACTACAGTTCATTGTAATGTATTCTTTATTTTATGAGCAAATAAAAGAAAGATATTCCAATGCTCTGATCATGAGTTGTAATGTCAGAGAAGGGAAAAAGTTGCTTATCTTGATTTGATCATTACACATTGTATATATGGATTAAAATTTCACAAAGTTGCCTGTAGATATGTATAATTACTGTCAACAAAACATAAACTCAGAACAGCATCTTACTAGGTGTAAAAATATTTAAATTAATATCACAACTACTATTATGATCTTTGGAGATATTGTATTAAGACAAATGTATTCTGAAAATAACTGAATTGGTATTTTCCCAGGCTAAGTGGAGAAATTAGAAGGCAGTACTTTACCTTAAATTGGTAATCAATATATCTCTTAAATTTTTTCATGTAAGTAAAATGAAGTAGTTCTTTAACTGTCTAATTATCTATGGAATTAATTTGAATTAGGTAAATATCAAACAAGAAATAAGGAAATAAATGGTAGGTTAAATTTAGTGCAAAAATTTATTGAAACATGCATATTCTTTATGATTTTAAATAATTTTGAACAAAAATGAGTGTATTTTAATTTCATGTTTCACAAAATATGTGAAAGCCCTCATATTTGTTGGACTTCAGTTTCTTCTAACTCAGGAGCCTGTCTTCCCAGTCCTAACAGTCTCATGTTTTAAGTGAGTATTCCATGTTTGTAATATTTTGAGAGTTACATAAGCATTACCACAGTCAAAAATTAATGAATTTTAATTAATCCCCAACTACTTCATATTATTTAAAGCCCCATTCACCATTAGTCTCAGACAGGCATTAATCTAAACTTTGTCTCCAGATATTGGCCTTTTCTGGACATATTGTATAATTGGAATCATACAGTGTTGGAGTATGTACAGTCTTGATTTTGATTTCTTTTTTTGAGTTTTTTTTAAAGATTTTATTTATTTATTTGACAGGTAGAGGAAAAGAAAGTGAGAGGGGGAGACAGAGAGAAAGGTCTTCCATCTGCTGGTTCACTCCCCAAATGGCTGCAATGGCTGGAGCTGGGCCAACCTGAAGCCAGGAGCCTGGAGCTTCTTCCAGGTCTCCCAAATGGGTGCAGGGGCCCAAGGACTTGGGCCATCTTCTACTGGTTTCCCAGGCCATAGCAGAGAGCTGGATCAAAAGAGGAGCAGCAGGAACTAGAACTGGCACCATATGGTATGCCAGTGCCTGCCACAGATGGAGGGCTAACCTATTGTGCCACAGTACCAGCCCCTTGTTAATTAACAATTAATTACCAGCTCATGTTGTTAATTTAACAATTAACACTCTTAATGTATGATGTCAGTGGTCACCTGAGTCTCTTGACATGAGCTACCTAGGCTATGGAAGCCTTTTGAGAACATCAACTCCATCAGTATTCGGTAAGGCCATAAGCAAAGTGGAAGTTCTCTCCTCCCTTTAGAGAAAAGTACATCCTTCTTTGATGGCCACTTCCTTCCACTGCAGTCTCACTTACAGAGATCCTTCATGTAGGTCATTTTTTGCCACAGTGTCTTGGCTTTCTATGCCTGAAATGCTCTCACAGGCATTTCAGCCAGACCAGGAAAGCTTAAGGGCTGATTCTGAGGTCAAAGTGCTACTTAAAGTGAATGACATTATGGCTCTGCTGTGTGGACTGCCTCTCATGTTGGAATAGTCTCTCCTTTTTAATTCTATCTATTATTACCAGACACTCCATCATATTTATATGATTACTTTAACATAATCCTATCAATATGTTCACTTTAACACTTAATATGATCACTTTAAAAATTAAGATGGCATTTTTACCACCAAGCTTAATGTGATTTGGAGTCCCACGACAGGTTTTTAAACTGTACTCTTAGAAGTAAGTCTGTAGGAATATATGCAGAACAGCTTCACAGCTACAAAATTCCCCTCCCTCTCTTATTCCCACTCTTATTTTTTACTGGGTTCTGTTTTCAATTGACTTGATACAGATATGATTAATTCTATGTTAAGTAAAGAATTCAACAAATAATAAAAAGGAAAAAATTAAAAACAAAACAAAACAAAAAAAAGGGAACTGTTCCTTGGCAGTCAAGACAAAGGTGGCTCAAGTCATTCTTTCTCAAAGTGTCAATTTCACTTCTATAGGTTTCTTTTTAGGTGCTCTGTTAATGCTCACAGATCAGGAAGAACATAGGTTGAAGAAGCCAAAAATGAGGAAGAGGAGTAGAAGGAAAAGGGGGAGGAGGAGGTCGAGTAACTGCCAAGCCATCACAGGCCTCCCCCCGACCAGATATTCCATTGGAAGCTGCTGTGGCCACCACCACCATGGGACCTGTGGAACCCCTAAGCCGCCTCCCCTGGTCCTGTCCTGGGCCTAGAGCCACCCCTCCCCCACCAACATGCTTCTGAGGCACCATCACAGTTCCTGCCTGAGCCCCACCAGGTACCTGCTTGGTGGCCCTGGAGAGTAAGCACCTGCAATACCAGTCACTAGCCCCAGCAGGCTCCACTGGACTGAGGGTGGAAGAACAGAGAGGAGGGGAGGGGAAACAAAGGAAGGAAGAGAGGATGGAAGGAGGGAGGAAACATAAAAGTGTCTCCTCAGAGCCCTGCTCTGATTCAGAAGCTGCTCATTCTACCCTGGACTTGTTACGATACCTTTTTGATATTTTTAAATGATTTATTTATTTATTAGAAAGTCAGAGTTACACAGAGAGAAGAGGCAGAGAGAGAGAGAGAGAGAGAGAGAGAGGTCTTCCATCTGATGGTTCACTCCCCAATTGTCCACATGGCCAGAGCTGCACTGAATTCTGACTGGGAAGAAGCTCCTGGTTTCTGGCTTCAGGTTGGCCAATTGGGGAGTGAACCATCAGATGGAAGACCTCTCTCTCTCCCTCTCTCTCTCTCTCTCTGCCTCTTCTCTCTGTGTAACTCTGAATTTTAAATCAATAAATAAATCTGTAAAAAATATATTTTCAGAATGTCCATTGCTACTATACAGAAATGTAATTGATACTTGTTCTTACTTTTAAATAAATAAATAAATCTGTAAAAAATATATTTTCAGATTGTCTGTTGCTACTATATAGAAATGTAATTGATACTTGTATCATTATTTTATATTCTTAACTTTTACTTTGGGTTTTTAGTGAACTCCTCAGGAGATCTTCTATTTAAAAGATTATGTTTTTTTTTTTCAAATAAAAGCTATTTAATTTGTTTTTCAAAATATAAAAACATTTTGAAAGATTTTGTAGATTATATTTGAAAGGCAGAGTTACAGAGAGAGAGGTAAATACAGAGAGAAAGAGATTCCATGTACTGGTTCATTCCCCAAATGGACTCAATGCCCGACACTGGGCTAGGAGCTTGGAGCTTCTCAGGTCTCCCAAGTGTATCTGTTTTTATGCCAATACCACACGTTTTGATTATCTTTGAATTAAGGGAATGTGAGACCTCCAATTTTGATCTTATTTTTAATATTTCTGTTTTGGATTCTTTGAAATTAAAAATGAATTTCTCTATATTTTATTTTATTTTATTTTCTGCTAAAAATAACTGTTGGAGTACTATAAAGAATCACTTGAATCTATGTCACTTAGGATCATATTAATTTATTATACATTATTATAATCCATAAACACAGGATATGTTTCCATTTATTTCTATGATCATTAATTCCCTTCAATAATCCTTTATAGTTTTCAGTGCTTAGATATTTTATTTACTCTGTTAAGTTTTTTCCTGTGTGATTTATTCCTTTTGATGCTATTCAAAATCCAATTGTTATCTTTTTTATTTTTTATTCATGTAAGTTGAACAAATTTCATGTGTTTCATATACACAGATTTAGGAACATAGTGATACTTCCCACCCTACCCTCTCAACTACCCATAGTCCCAACCACCCTCCCTCCTTCCTTTCTTATTTTTCTTTTAATTTTTACAATGACATACTTACAATTTATGTTATAATCCCAAATTTAAGCCTCAATTAGGTGAAAATTCAACAAATAGTAAGTAGAAAAAATAAGCTCTGTTCCTCAGAATATAGATAAGGGCTGTAAACAATAATCAAAACTCAAAATGTCAAATTTTGCTCATTTATGTTTCTATTTTTGTATTCTGTATATTAGTTACCACAAATCAGGGAAAATGTAGGATATGTGTTTTTTAGGGAGGAGACTAGCCTGTTTCACTAAGTATAATGGTTTCCAATTCCTTAAGTTGAATAGTGTTCTGTAGTGTAGATAAGCTATGTTTTCTACATCGAGTCATCAGTTGATTGACGTCTGTTTTGATTCCACAACTTAGCTATTTAAATAGAACTGCAATAAATATGTTGACACAGATAACACTTTCATATGGTGATTTCATTTCCTTTGAGTAAATTTCCATGAGTGGGATATCTAGGTCATACAGTAGATATATTGTCAGATTTCCGAGGAATCTCCATATTGTCTCCAGTATTGGTTGTGCTAATTTACATACCCATCGTAACAGTGTATCAGGGTACATTTTCCCCCACATACTCACCAGCATTTATTGTTTATTGATTTTTGGATAATAGCCATTCTAACTGGAAGGAGACAAATCCTCATTGGGTGTTTTTTTTTTAAGATTTATGTATTTATTTAAATGTCAGAATTATATGGGAAGGGGGGGAAGAGGCAGAGAGAGAATCTTCTGTATACTGGTTGACTCCTCAAATAGTTGCAATGGTTAGGGCTGGGTCAAAAGGCAGGAGCCAGGAGCTTCATCTGAGCCTCTCACATATTCCAGGGGCCCAAGGACTTAGGCTATGTTCCACTGGTTTTCTAGGTGCACTAGCAGGGAGCCAGATCAGAGGTCAACAATGGGGACTCAAATTGGCACCCATGGCAATCCTGACTTTGTAGGCAGTGGCTTTACATACTATGCCACAGGGTCAGCCTCTCATTGTGGTTTTTATTTTCATTTCTTTGATGGCTAGTAATCCAGATCATTTTTAAGTTGTTGATCATTTGAATATCATCCTTTGAAAAATGCCTGTTCATGTCCTTTTCCCATTTCTTAACTGGATTGCTTGTTTTGTTGTTGTTGACTTTCTTGAGTTCTTAATAAATTCCTGATATTAATTCTTTATTGCATAATTTGCAAAAAAATTTCTCCCATTCTGTCAGTTGCCTCTTCACCTTGTTGAGCATTTCTTTTGCAATGTAGAAGCTTTTCAGATTAATGCAATTCCATTTGCCTATTTTGTTGTTGTTGTTTTTATTGCCTGTGCTTCTGGGGTCTTTTCCAAGAATTCTTTGCCTATGCCAATGTCTCAAAGAGTTTAACCAATGCTTTTCTCTAGCAGTGTGTTGATATCAGATCCTAGATTTAGGTCTATGATCCATTTTCAGTTTCTTTTTGTTTAAGTTGTAAGGTAGGACTCTTGTTTCACACTTCTATATGCATAGATCTAATTTTCCCAGCACCCTTTGTCAAAGAGAATATTCTTTCTCCTTAGATTGACTTTAGCTCATTTGTAAAAGATTCATTGGTTGTAGATGTGTAGGTTGATTTCTATTCTGTTCCATTGGTCTACCTGTCTATTTTTGTTCTAGTATCAGTCTGTTTTGATCATAACTGTCCTGTGAAATGCTTCTTTGATTACAATAGCCCTCTAATGTGTCTTGAAATACAGTATTGTGATGCTTCTATCTTTGTTTTTATTACTTAATACAATTTTAGCCAATGTCTTTTGTATTTTCATCTAAATTTTAGTATTTTTTTTCTGTGAGAAATTTCCTTGAAGTTTTGATGGGGATTTCAATGAATCTGTAAATTTTGGTGATAGTATGGATGTTCAGGATATCATTAATTCCTCTAATAGTTGAACCATAATTTTTTTCATTTTTTGTAACTTCTCTTTATTTCATTAATATTTTGTAATTTTCATTGTGGAGATCTTTCACATCCTTTGTTAAGTTTATCTTTATTTTAGTAGTTTTGTGAGTGGGATGGTTCTTATAAGTCCTTTCTCAGGTAGTTGTTGGTATATATGAATGATATTTTCTGTGTGTTGATTTTGCATCCTGAAACTGCTGAATTATTTTATGATATCTAATAGTCTCTCAAGGGGTCTTTTTGTTTCACAATGCAAAGTATCACATTCAGAGAGTACCTGACAAAATAATCTGTCATGATAATCTTATTTCCAGCTTCCCAATTTGGTTTCTTTTTCTTGCCTAATGGCTCTAAATAAAACTTTCAGAACTATATTGAACAAAAGTGATAGCAGTGGAGATCCTTGTTTGGTTCCAGATCTTAGTCAATATACTTCCAGCTTTTCCTCAATCTATGTGATGTTGGCTATTTACTTGTGATATCTTTCCTTTATTGTGCTGAGATATGTGGCTTCTATACCCAATTTTTAGGCTTTTATCATAAAATGCTATCATATTTTGAGAAAGTCATATGGATTTAATCTTCATTTCATTGATGCTATGTACCACATTTACTGATCTTGTATGCTCAAACATCCCTGAATTACTGGTATAAATTCCATTTGGTCAGGGGTGGATGGTGTTTTCACTTTATTGTTGAATTCAGTTTGCTTGTATTGTGTCAAATATTTTTGCATCTACATTTATCAAGAATAATTATCTGGCCAGCGCCGTGGCTCAATAGGCTAATCCTCCGCCTTGCGGCACCAGCACACTGGGTTCTAGTCCTGGTCGGGGCGCCGGATTCTGTCCCAGTTGCCCCTCTTCCAGGCCAGCTCTCTGCTATGGCCCAGGAGTGCAGTGGAGGATGGCCCAAGTGCTTGGGCCCTGCACCCCATGGGAGACCAGGAGAAGCACCTGGCTCCTGCCTTCGGATCAGCGTGGTGCGCCAGCCGTGGCAGCCATTGGAGGGTGAACCAACAGCAAAAGAAGACCTTTCTCTCTGTCTCTCTCTCTCTCACTGTCCACTCTGCCTGTCAAAAAAAATAATCATCTGTAGTTTTCTTTATTGTTGTTTCTTTGGTTTTTGTCTTTAATGTAAGTCCAACCTCATAGAGTAAGTTTAGAGTGGTTCACTCCCTATCTTCAGTAGTTTAAGATGAATTGGTGCAAGTTCGTCCTTAAAATTTGGTAGAATTCAACAGCAAAGCCACGAATTTCTGAGCTTCTCTTTGTAAGAAGACTCTATTGCTGACTCAATCCCAACCTTGCTTATTGGTCTACTCAGATTTACAATGTCTTCATACATCAATCTTGGTGTATATTTCATAGAGAACTGATAGAGTAGAGCTAATCTAAGTAAAAATGGTGGGGAGTTAGAGAAATTGATTGCTTGCTTTGATCAATTCACATTGTTTTTATGCATTGAAATATTTGGTTGTGTCCCATAAAGGTGTATAATTCAATACAAATTTTGATTAAAAAGATTTTTTTTGTGATTTTTATGAGAAGCAATGAACATGCCAGGGTGAGTAGGGTATGGAGGCTTAGGATAGGCTTCTTTGAATAAGTTCCATGTAAGTCTAGAGTGTAGAGGCTAGATATCCCTGGTTTTCTTTCACCTAGATTTGTAGTGATTTAGCAGAGGAATGGTGGACTAAAACATGAAAGCCCCATACAGAAGGTAGTTTGTGCTGTGGGCTCTGAATTGTTGAGTTTGCCTAGAAAGCTGCACTCACAGGCTAGTCCTTTGCCATCTCAATGAATCAACTAATCCTGAAAACAGATCTTTCCTGGGCAGCAAGGTCTCAGATATTAACTTATGGCTTCAGTTCATCCATTTCATGTAAGGTGTCATCATTGCAGAAATGCATTCATCATATTACTTTATATTATTCATTTCCCCATCTGTAGGAATGTTATCTCTTTCACTTTCCAATATTGTTAAATTATGTCAATTATGTCTTTTCCTCATCAGTTTCACTGTGCTGTGATCTATTTATTGATCTTCTTAAGAGCAGATTTTCATATCATTAGTTTTCTACACCATTTTTCTGTTTTATATTTCATTAGTTTGCACAATGATACATAAGATTTCCTTTCTCCTAATTATATTGTGCTTGTTTTCCTCATTATAGTTTAAGATCGAAGAACATATTTTCAATTTTAAAACATTGATATTTTTCAAGGTAATTGAATTAAAAATTTGATCTTGAATGAAAAAAATCTTTCAGTGAAAGTTAATCATCATCGCTTCTCAGCCTTTTGGCTAAAATCAAGTGTAGTATCTGTTATTATCAGAAAGTTAATCAACAACATGCCCAGTTTAATTTTACATCACAGAAATTTACATCACAAAATTAAGTCTTGATGTTTTTGGTAGCTTTCATGTTGGGAATGGTTAACAGCCAATTATACCATTCTTATAATCCAATTCTGGCAATAATTTTTGTTCTGTTTCTAATTTTGGGTGATTATTTTTATTATTCTTGATGTATGAGAGATATAATTTGGCACAGCCACCTAATGTACAAGTTTCACTTAGAGAACTAAGTATACATTTTTAAAAATACCATTCTCCTGTTTGACTATGAAAAGTATCAATATGTTATATATTATGGAATATACTTGTGCTTCAGGAAAAATAATGTGTCTTATAGTAAAATTGAGTAAATTTGTTCTTGGCTCAAAGATTACATGTCACTCTGGATGAGTGTGTAGATATTCCCAATTTCTGTTTGTATTTTGACTTCATTCCCTTCATCCCCAGTGCCATATCGTCAGGTACTCTACATCTTGGTCTTCCAGAATGGCACCTGACTTCAATCAAAGGAATCAACTTGCTATATTTTAAGTACAACTATGAAGAGAAACAATTTGAGAAGGATGTACATTTGTATTTACAAAATTTGATTGGTATCTTTCATAATTCTATTCAGTGGTATGTTTTATCTTTGACCTATGCCTCTACAGTTTAGTGGAGTGTCTGTCCCTTTGGTGAATACCCAAAGGTGTGTGCTGGGTATGGCCAGGCAGCTCTGGTGAATGCTCAAGGGTGGGGCAAGAATCCAGGGTAAACCCAAATTGGGCCTGGTAAATCTCTATCGTCAGTAGGTAGAAGGGTATGATCATGCCTGTTGTCATAATTGCAACCTCACTGCCTCTCTTCCAAGTTTATCAATGCCCAGGATTAGCCCACAGTGGACACAAACCTCACATATGCTGGTGCATGAACTGCAAAAAGGATCTGTGAAATCCTCAGAGTGAGCATGGAACCCTCTGTAGTGACCTATCCCAGGAAGTCAGGGAGTTTTGAACCTCTGTTTGCAGATACAATGATTTCCCAAAGCCCCAACTAGGCCCTATGATCTATTTGCAGTCACTGGTTTCCCAAAGTCATGGGGTGCACAGGACCCCCCCTCTGCCCCACAAGCCTTCTCTGTCCATGGAAAGAACAGAGTCATTTTGAGAGTCAGCTGCTTGTGAGTGCTCTGCCCTGGCAGTTTGCATTTGGTCCAGGTTAACTGTTGCCCATGCTGTTACTTTGTTTTACTTTGCTAAGTACATAACAAATATAAAGGGCAAACCAGTCCTACTTAAGATGTTAAAGAGGTTGTTGGTGTATGATAAAACTAAATGAATACATTGAATATGCTTTGTGTTAAAATTCATAGGAGGCTGGCACCGCAGCTCAATAGGCTAATACTATAATGCCTGCAGCACCAGCACCCCGGGTTCTAGTCCCAGCCAGGGCACTGGATTCTGTCCCGGTTGCCCTTCTTCCAGGCAAGCTCTCTGCTGTGGCCAGGGAGTACAGTGGAGGATGGCCCAAGTGCTTGGGCCCTGCACCCGCATGGGAGACAAGAAGAAGCATCTGGCTCCTGGCTTTGGATCAGTGAGGTGTGCCAGTTGCACCACGCCGGCTGCAGCGGCCATTGTGGGGTGAACCAATGGAAAAGGAAGACATTTCTCTGTCTCTCTCTCTCACTGCCCACTCTGCCTGTCAAAAAAAAATTCATAGGAAACCAGTGCCTGAGCTTAGGTAAAGCTAAAAACTTGCCATGGGATTCCAAATCCCATTAAGTTGGCAGGTACTAATGCCACCTACTAGTTAAAGTGATCAATTTAAGTTCATAACTGATCATAAAGATAGGACTAACTGTCAAAAGAATCACATAAATAAGACCAGTGTCTGCTAATAATAATTGATAGAGTTAAAAAGGAGGGAATGATCCAACATGGGAAGCAAGATACACAGCAGAATCATAGAAAAGCAGATGCCCTAAACAGAATTCTGGCCTCAGAATCAGTCCTTAAGACATTCGGATCCAGCTAAACAGCCCATGAGAGTATTTCAGGCATGGAAAGCCAAGACACTGTGGCAAAAAATGACCTAAATGAAAGATCTGAAGGAGGTACCTTTCTCTGAAGGGAGGATAAAAATCCCATTTTGATTATGGCCTTGTCTAAATAAGGTTGGAGTTTGTGAACTCAAGAGGCTTCCATAGCCTTGGCAGCTCATGACAAGAGCCTTGGGTGATTACTGATGTCATAAATGAGAGTGTCAATTGTTAAATCAAAAACAGGAGTCACTGTGCACTTGCCTCCCCATGTAATATCTGTCCTCAATGTGTTGTAATATGAGGATTAATGGTAAAACTAGTCTGTAAACAGTACTTTATACTCTGTGTGTCTGTATGGGTGCAAACTGTTGAAATCTTTACTTAGTATATACTAAGTTGATCTTTTGTATATAAAGAGAATTAAAATGAAAATTAATGACGAATGGGATGGGAGAGGGAATAGGAGATGGGATGGTTTGCAGGTGGGAGAGTGGTTATGGGGGGAAGAACTACTATAATCTAAAAGTTGTACTTTTGAAATTTATATTTATTACATAAAAGTTTTCTATTAAAAAAAAGAAAAATTCCTAGAAAAGACTGTTTTTACAATGACCTATGGAAGTGAAAGTTTTATAATTCCCTCTAAACATTACAGGTGCACATACTTGTCCACTGGATTGGAAGAGGTGGGAAGGGAAAGGGCTCTAGATCAGAATGTTCTTATTGATAAGACACTATCAAATTAGAACCTGTTACATGTATGAGTTTTTTTGGGGGCTACCATGTGGATAGTTGGAAACTGAAGTCCTAACAGGAAGCACCTGGTCTCCCAGTGTTGAAAAGTATCACCTGTTTAAGTAGTTTTGTTATTTCATAGGAGTGGCTATATTTTGGGAATGACATTAAACTTGATGTCTTGGAGAGCATGCTGACATCACTTGTGGTGGACAGCAGCATCAGTGGTGGCCATGAGGAAGTGTACATAGAAGGGTTACCTTCCTGTTAGATTATTCAGAATGTTTACCCATTTTTATATAGATATATTTAAGTTAATATTGCTATGTATTAAAGATAAATAAGTCCCATGCCAGATGCTCCATTTCCAATCCAGCTCTCTGCTATGGCCTAGAAAAGCAGTAGAAGGTGGCCCAAATCCTTGGGCCCCTGCACCCACGTGGGATACATGGAGAAAGCTCCTGGCTTCTAGCTTCAGACCAGCCCAGCTCTGGCTGTTACAGCCATTGTGGAGTGAACCAGCAGATGGAAGACCTCTGTCTCTCCCTCTCTCTGCCTCTCTGTAACTCTGCCTTTCAAATAATATTTAAAGATAAATAATTCCTAATGCCAAAAATATGTTAAAAGTAGAGGTAGTAAGATAATCCCTATATAAATATCTTGTTTGATAGTTTTTGGGAGTGACCCTAGCTAGCTAGCCCTCTTGGAGGGAGATGTCACAGTCCTGGGCTTAGTCCCTGGAATGATGGAAGGGGAGGGTGAAAGGAGGGGCTCATTATTTGTATCTCTTTATCTAGAAGATGGTTTTAGATTAGACCAATAAGTATATATATGTGTGTGTGTGTGTGTGTGTGTGTGTGTGTGTGTGTTTTGGTAAATACCTTGTTCATTGTGGATAAAGTTCATTCTTTGGAACTTCTACACTTTATGGATGTCCTGGGGTGGCAGCATATAATAAAAAGTAGAGCTGGCGAGTAAGCCAATTTGCCCATATCTTTTTGTTATAATTGATAGAAAACATGCATCTTGGACCTGGAATCATTAAACCACCTCTGAGTAGTGTAGTGTGTATCAGGACTTCCTTACTGGACCAGCAGCAGAGGGGCAAAGGAAGTACAAAGGAGAGGTGTTCTATTTACCTTCTAAGATAGCCATTGGTGGATATGCACTTCTTTTGGCTGTGTTATAGGAGTACATTAAGAAAGTGAATGCAAACTTGCTTTCTTGCTAATATTTCAATAATACCAATCTGATCATGAATTCTCTTAAAAACAGAATACTTAGTATGTACCATTGCTATGTGTGTCACTGTAAACTGGGCAGTAAGGGAATGTAGTGTCTTAATTGTAACTCACCAAAACTTGTATTTAGAGGCCTGTTGCTATTTTGTATTAGAAATTTTTGTTTCTAAGAAAATCAGATCAATTTTTTTTCCTGACAGATTGAGCTGATGTGTATTCTTGGATATTAAAATACTCACACAGCTTTGTGATTTTTAATTGGTAAATATTCAGAGTGTGGAAAAGCATGATCCATACATTCCATATGATCTCAATTATATAAAAGTGGATGTGTGTGCACACACAGGACCCAGAAGGACATGATGAATTCAACTGCTTATTATTGTGCATGACTTTGTCCTTTGTTTCTTGTGTTTTTAAGCACTTATTAGTGTGGGGAGCAACTGAGACTAGACTAAGTTACTGGAATTAAGACTTATTCTATGCATCTGCTCCCCCACAATATGGCACTGAGAGGGAGCAAACAACCTCTACGCAGCTGCCTCATCAGTTTGATAAGCTGCAGGAGCTGATCCTGCTCCTGATTGGAGGAGAGTGTCATGCTCATCGTGTGGGCAGCAGAGTTGGGATTGGTGGAAGAGGACTATAAAGGAGGAGAGAAACAACATGCACCAGGAACATCTGAGGAACATCTGAGCAGCCGCTGAGAGAGCCGGCCGGCGGTGTGCCGCTCCTCCGCGGGAGCGGGGAAAGCGGCGGGGGGTGCCGCCCCTCCGCGGAGGCGGGGGTGCCGGCAGCTAACCCGGGATGGCGTCGTTCCTCCGCAAGTGAGGGAACGAGCGGCAGCAAACCCGGGAAGAGCAGGACAAAGAGAACAGCGCAGCGTCCAGTGTCCTTCCTCTGCGAATGGGGGAGCAACAATTAGCTTTGAGAAAATAAAGGCTATTTTAATCCCCCAAAAGAGGAACCAAAATTTCAAGGATAACGATTTTTATAAATGTCTTTTTATTTATTTTTCCTAGAGAACTTTCTATACTTATATGTCTTTGGTTTAAAATATAGTGTCCTTTTACATGCACTGAGAAAAGCCCATCTGGGTTACCCACAAATAGAAGGGAGCCAAAATCTGTAGTATTCGAGCCATCATACGATGCTTTCCAAGTCAAATTAGCAAAAAAGTTTATCAAAATCAGAGTACCAAGACTTGAACCAGGCACTTCCATGTAGGATATGGGCATTTCTATGTAGGATATGTTGGCTTTAATCCTTGGTGCCACAATGTCTACCCCTTCATATTGTAAAATTGAAAAATAGAGAGTACTCAAGGTTTTTTTTTATTTTCAAGATGTTTTTGAATATTCAGATTCTAATGAAATTCTATATGGATTATAGTTTTGCTTTTTCTTACTTTCAAAATTTAGTTGGAATTTTGACAGCCACTTACATTGTACATTAAGTTAGGCAATATTGCTATTTTAACAACTATAATATTTCCCAATACATAGATGTGGAGTATCTTTCCATTTATGGATTATTGTTTAATTTCTTTCAACCTAGTTTTATAGTTTTGAGTGAACAAATCCTTCATCTCATTGGTTAAAATAATTTCCAGGTATCTTATAATTTTGGTATCACTTGAAATGGAATTATTTTATTCATTTTATTTTAAGGTTACACATTATTGTATAGAATTTGTCATGTTTATTTTTCATACTGAAGTTTTCTTAATGAATTTCTGAGATCTAACAGTCTTGTTATCAATGAACTGGGTTTTCCACATATAAAACCATGCCATCTGTAAAGACACTGATTTTTTTTTCTATATCAACATTTTTGTTTTACTTGCCCTGGCCATAATAGTGCAGTGTCAAAGACAAACAGGAAAAACAAATATCCTTTTATTGATTTTAATCTTGTGGGTAGCACTTCAGTATTTGCCATCAAGTATGATGTTAACTCCCTTAAGGCATTTGGATCTGGCTAAAAAGCCCAGGAGAGTTTCTCAGGCATGGAAAGCCAAGAGACTGTGGCAAAAAATGACCTAAATGAATGATCTCTGTGAGTGAAGTCCCAGTGGAAAGAACTGGCCATCTAAGAAGGAGGTACATTTCTCTGAAGGGAGGAGAGAACTTCCACTTTGATTATGGACTTTTCTAAATAAGGTCGGAGTTTGTGAATTCAAGAGGCTTCCATAGCCTTGGCAGCTCATGAGAAGAGCCTCGGGTGATTACTGACATCATAAATAAGAGTGTCAATTATTAAATCAACAACAGGAGTCACTGTGCACTTACTCCTCATGTAGGATCTCTGTCCTTAATGTGTTATACTATGAGAATTAATGGTAAAACTAGTATTCAAACAGTACTTTATGTGTCTGTGTGGGTGCAAACTGTTGAAATCTTAGTATATACTAAGTTTATCTTCTGTATATAAAGAAAATTAAAAATGAATTTTAATGAAGAGTGGGATGGGAGAGGGAGTAGGAGATGGGATGTTTTGCAGGTGGGAGGGTGGTTATGGGGGGAAGAACCACTATAATCCAAAAGTTGTACTTTGGAAATTTTTGCTTAAAAGTTTTTTAAAAAATAAAAATAAATAAAAAGCAAAAGAAAATAAAATAGCTCAACACCACTTGAAATTAACTAAGGCTGAAATTTGATGTTTACCTTATTTTAAAATGTTGTCTTAATTTGGAGACTTCTAAAGGGTTATTTCAAAATGTAAATCAAGGAAGGTTAAAAAGGAAAGAGTGTTCTTGGTAAGGAAGTTTAAGAAGGAAAGATTTTTTTTAATAAAAAAAGGAGGTGGTTTGTAAGAATTATTTATCCTGATGGCTAGTTTACTCTAGACTGTAATGGAAATGATAGGATATTTGGGTGTGTGGAAGTCACAGAAGGTTATGAAAGAAATTTTTGAACATACAAGCTATTAATCTATTTTTCTTTGACCTAGAATTAGAAATTGATTGTCTGTTAAAACAATGAGTTATTTGCAGTGCATGTATGTTAGTAAATATTCTGATAGTGTTAAAAATTTGTTTAAAATAATATCTCTTTTTAATAGTTTTATTTAATTGGTGACTCAGTTGTTTTTTAAACTGACTCCAGTAAGATATATTTTCTTCCCTCATTCTGACTCTGCTAAAATTGTTCCAGGTTATGGGATAATTCCGTGTGCTAACTAATTTAAGTTTTATTTAATTAATTCTTGGGATGACCAAAGACAGATTTTGTGTTCTGTTGAAGTTATCTATTGTATTCTCTTAATTTCTCTGAGTTTTTATTAAGAGCTGTGGGTTGTTTAAATATGTGCTTATTTAAAAGCATTTGAGTAATCATTTTGTATCAATGATCAAATTTGTTCCATATTATGTCATGATGTAAAGGGATCCTATTTCAACCAGGTATTTTGAGTCTTAGCTAATATGGCTGTTTGGATCATATTAAAGGTACTGTCAAGATGTGAAGCAGTGCTAAATTTTGTTATGATAATGTAGAATGATACTGATGCAAATGTCCAAAATTCTAATGAGCTTGTGTTGTTATCAGACATGATGATTATCTTAATGAAAAAGGCCCAGAGACCTAACAGTGTTAAATGCTTGATAAAATCTTACAGGAGCTTTCTAAAATACTGTGTGGAATAAGCAAGTGCCTATTCTTGTTGGTTAATGAGTTTATAATTTTAAACATGGCTATTTAAATCTTTGTCATCCAGAGTTTTATATTCTTCAAACCTTAAAAATCAAATTTACTGCTCATGAAGTTAAATCATTCTTGGTTCTGTATTTAAATGTGCCCTTTTAGGTTCCAAAGGACCTCTTTTTCCCTGACATCTATTGTGTTCAATACTCCAGGACAGTTCTGTAAGCAGATAGAGCCAATAATATTCTACAGGTTCCAACTTATATTATGGTTAACTCAGATCACTAAGAGCAGAAAGTAATTCTAATTGGTAGATGGTAATAAGAAAACAGCTAAAAATCTTAGGAAACTGTTACTGAAGCCACTTTATTGTTCTATCATGTATGTTATATTACATGTATACACATGCTGTTTGCATGGGAAATTTATTAAGAGTTCTGTTTAATTGGCTTGTAGATAAAATATCACTCATAAATTCAAACTGCTAAGTTAATCAAAGATATCTTTTTGGTTCATGTGACCTAAACTTCTGTACCAGATATTATAAATTTGTTAATATGTTTGCACATGGGTTTGCTGGTCAAACAAGTTACACTTGTGTTAGATATTTAAGCAATGTTTCCAAATACGTCCACTATTGTCTTGAAATTTATAGAAGGCATTTGATCTTCAGGTAAATGTTTTCATAAGTTGTTACTAAACAGTTAAAATTGTTTGCTAGTTTTCATTTGATATTCTTATTGTCAGTAAGCAATATGGAAAGCCTAACTTGTTCCCTCATTTCTCTATTCTCTTAAAAATAGGAAGCTAATTCTATTCTGAAGAACTCTTTATAACGTACAATTTGATCTTTAGACATTATAAAAGGGATGGCTAACATTTTTCTGTAATAAAAGCATAGCCAAAATGAGAGCTTAAATTATGATTCTACAGTTAGATTTACTTTGCCATGGGCACAGTATGCAGGCAAAACCTCCCTTTTATAAAACCAAACAAAAAGAGAGAGCTTTACTAATGACTTAAAATTTAATAAATAAGGTGGTCATCATTTTTTTACATAGCTTTCCTCTTGGGAAAGCTCAAAGACGAACCACTATCAGAACATGCCTGTGACTACAAATTTCTAATTTAGGCCACCAAAGATTAGGGTCAGAACAACCCCTTGACTTGCATTCTCTTAAAGATTTATTCTGGTCTGTATTAACAAAAACCATGAGGAAGAGGAATCTGGGTTGCAGTAAGCAATACAAAGATAGGCGGCAAACCAATTAATGGCTGCTTTACACAGTGATCTGCCATCAAAGAGACCCAACTGGAAAGTCCACTGCATTGTTTTTCAATGTGGAAAGCCAGGGCTTCAGTAGAAGTCAGCTTATGACGAGCCCTGGCAACTATGCCAGCCAAGAGTTGGGTCACTAGAATGGACCTGCCCTGGAGTCGAAGGGTTCCAGGTCAGAGCCACAGGCCTTGTTCACTTTAAGCTGAAAAGCCAAGCCCTTCACTCGCCCCAGCTTCCAAAGTAACCACTACTGTTGAGGGGGTGGCCAACTAGGGTCAAAAACATTGCAGGCAGAACTGCATATTAACTAATAAAGGTTTTCCTTTTAAAAATGCCACCTACCTTCTCTTCAAGCCAGCTCTCCTCCTAGGCCACCTAGGTAATGGAAGTCAACAGGGTGCCTCCCTTATGATGTACCACATGTAAAGAGATATAGATAGGTCTCAGACTAATAATTGACAAGGCCTTAAGCCCACCTGATTATTTTCAAGCCCTTTCTGTCAGTTTGTATTTGCCTCTCCATGAAAAAAATTTGCTCATGGCTTAGACACTTTTCTTAGGGCCTCTAATAATGATTCTGTCCTTGGTTTTAGATCTTGTGATTTTAGATCCTGTGAGTTTAAATTGCTTGTTAGGTTTGTTTTCTATGGACTTAAAAAAGTAAAATTCTAGGTGGCCATGCACATGAAACCTCTTATGGAAGCAGTTTTTGCAAGCTGTCACCTCCTGCTACAACCCTGTCTTGACTGCCCTTCCCAAAGATGCCCTTTTTCAGCATGAAGCAGCCAGAGTGATCATTGCCCAGTTCCCCCTAACAGATGTTAGGGCTTCAATCTCCAGGAGGAAGAATGTGAGGCATCAGATGGGTTACTAGAAGCCAGGGGATCACAATGGAATTTGGGGTGTAAAATATTTGTTTTCTTCCCCAAAACTTTATCTTTAGCAAGAACAGGCTACCCTCCTTCCTTTGGAATCTCTAAATTTACCATGGAATAGCAAGGGAGCTCCTCCTGAGCTCCCACCCTTAGCAGGTCAGACAGGATGGAGAATTGTAAATGAGACCTTTTGATGTTTTTTTTTTGTCCACATCTGGTAACTGAATGACACTATAATCATCAAGGTTTTTTTTTCCTTCAAACTTGTACTTAAAAGTCCCCTTTGGGTTTTCCTCTCTGGGAAGCCCACTCCACTCTGGCTGGAGGTCCTTAATTCTAATAAATATTTTTAAATCTCAAAAAAATCTTTTCCACAATAATGCAAACATCAACACAATGAGGAAACAACCAACAGAAGGGAGAAAATATTTTGAAAGTGATGGAAAGGGAATATTTGCACATCACTGATAGGAATGTAAATTAGTACAGATGTAACAAAAATTATATGATTAAAATAAAAATTACAGATGTATAAAATTGTATGATTAAAATTAAATTGATTAAAATAGGACTATAATATTATTCAGCAGTTCCGATGAACACATAATCATGTATCTAAAGGATATGAAATGTGTGTGTGAAAGAAACATGTGCTTTCCTCATTTTCATTTCAGCCTTATACAAAAGTTCTAAGTGTGGAATTGATCTATCAGCAGATAAGTGGATAAAGCAACCTGACATATATAAATACACACACACACAAAATGGAATATTGTTTAGTCTTAGCATTGAAGGAAATCCTATTAATTCTGACATGGATGAACTTGGAGCACATTCTGTTACAAGAAATACACCAAGTACAAGAAGAGAAATACCTTTGTTCTCACTCATGTGTACATTGTCCAATGTCAATCCTGCAGAAATAGATTTTGGTGGTTACCAACACTGGGAGAAGGGGAAGTCAGGAGATATTGATCACAAGGATCAAGATTGGGCAAGGCCAATGAGTTCAAGTGAACTATAAGACATCAGGAGAAACACAGTTTTGAGAACAGTAACATGTTGTTGAAAAGTGCTGAGACAGTAGGCTGTAAGTGTTGTCAGTATAGGAAATGATAAAGATGTGATGTAAATCACATGGCAAATAATTGGACTGAACCAGTCTACAAGTGTACAAATATCAAATCATTCTTCTGTAACCATAAATCCATATAAAGTTAGCCATTTTGAAATGAAAATATACATTAAGAAAAGTTTATTGACAGGGCTGGCATTGTGGCAGAGAAGGTTTATGTTCTGGCCTGAAGTGCAGCATCCCATATGTGTGCTCATTTAAGACCCGGCTGCTCCACTTCTGATCCAGCTCTCTGCTATGGCCTGAGAAAGCAGTACAAGATGGCCCAAATCCATGCACCCCTGCACCCACATGGGAGACCTGGAAGAAACTCCTGGCTTCAGATTGGCACAGCTCCAGTCATTGCAGCCATCTGGGGAGTGAACCAGCGGATGGAAGACTTCTCTCTTTCTCTCTCTCTGACTCTCCTCTGTCTATGTAACTTTTTCAAATAAATAAATAAATAAATCAAAAAATGTTTATTGAGACTGTTTTATCATAAAGAAGAAGGAGAAACTAGATATGACAACAAGAAATAAGTTATTGGAAAATAATATATTTCCTTTCAGTTGCTATATAATATCCATTAATGAGAGCTTGGTGGTTCCAGAATTCTGTATGGGGAAAGCTTCTGGCTGATGGATTGGTAGATATGGGGAATGAGCTTCTACCCCTCTGTGCAATGTAGCCCACTTGCTTATAAATCATGAAGCCCATTTTTCTAGCAGGATGTTGCTACCCTATTAGACACAGCAATGACGACATTTTCTGCGCTACACCTAGGGTCATCTGTGACTGATGTGACCATTCATCTTCTTGCTGAACCATCACGTGGAATGATGCATTACTGGGTGTTTTGCTTATTCCAATATCAATTCTTTCTAACTCTGCCAAATCCCTCAAACCCATCTATTGGCAAAACAGTATTTGGCCCTTTGTTCACATAGTGTAACATAGATGCTCTCCTAGGATACAGTGAATCCCAAGGGCTTGTTAGACCATGATGAAATCATAAAAGCCAGAGGGTTTGAGCAGTCAAAAACATGTTTTTCCTAAGGGTTTTCCCCATAATGAAGAGTTACAGGTGCAGAGCCTCAGACAGGTGATCTTGAATTAATGGGGGAGTTGAAAGGAAACAATAAATACATCAAGCCAGAGCAGTTCTGATCAGAGGGACATTAAGAGCAAGGTCACAGCCATGTATCTTTCTTATAAATGTCTCCATTCTGCTTCTAGCTGCTGTTCCCTTGTCTACATCATGAGACTGATACACATTTTGTATATGTTGAGGGCATATAGCAATGCTGAGAATTAGCTATGCCCTACAAAGAGATTAATTCTCTCTGCTCCATGATGAATTTTTGTAACTGGTCCATCCCTATGTTCTCCTCATTTCAGCTGAAACTCCAGGCTTTGGGTATGGCTTGGGAAGACATTGACATGTCATTGTCTCTGATTTTCCTCTTTCTACTCCTATACCCTTTACACACTTCACAGGCCATCACTGATAGAAGCTGCCGCACATACCTGAAGCCAAGTGTCTACAGAAATGGAGACCTTGTGCTGGGTGTGTTTTTCCCCCTTTACTACATGGAAGTGGAAAGAGACATGACCCGGTTATCTTTTTTATTGAAGCCTGACTATAAAGTGGCTGCATCTTGGTAAATTCAAGGGTGTGTGTAAGTGTAAAGTGTGGTTATGCCTTCACGTGCATCTATGATTGTGCCTGTGTATTTTCAATCCCTCTTGAGAATTCTGAAAAGTGTGGAAAGAGTAGAGAAATGTAGATGATGCAGGTGAATGAAGGTCATCCACCTTCTTTCTCCATACATGACTTTTTTATTTTCTATTTGTTCTCCAATCCTTTAGAGGCAGATGAGAGTAATCAGTATTTTTGTGCTTGTGCATTGACAAGATATCTCTGATCAAACATTGTGTTCTTATAATGAGTGAGAGTGTTGGAACCACAGGATCCCTACTGCTAGCACTCATGGAAGGGGTACATAGGAACCCTGAAACACAGAGAACCTTAGTTGAGCTCGATGTTAGGAACAAGGGGCTCACTCTGTTGTCTCTGCTGACACAGCCATTGTTCTAATGTGCCTGATACAGAAGCCATGGATGTCTGAGATTTCCCACCCTAAAACACCCTGTCCCGCCACTGATCAATAATTGGGTCTTACTGAAGCCATTTGAGTCCTTGATCCTGAAAATAAGAAGAAAGGGAATCATCTTCCAAAAGTAGTTGCTGGCTGTCTCTGGGTTCCTACTGATTTATTTCTCCAAGAACAACAGAGAAACTGCATTCATTCTGAGCTTCACACCTGTGTAGAATGTGCTGTTGGTAACTGGGTTACTGCAATTATGCTTGATGAATGGGTTAGCAGCAGACAATCTGTCTCTGCATACCTTATTTGTTACAACAGTAGAGTGTGATTCTCAAATGTTCAATAAAACTACCTGCTCATGTGTCTGGGAGACTGGGGGGCAATATACCATCTGTTTAAATATGTTGGTATTTTCTTGTCAGTTTCTTTTGGAATTTGACACTTGTCACCACCAGGTTGCCTTACACTGGAAGGAACTGATAGTGTGGATTTTAATTTTTGAGGAATAATTGCAGTCTTGTAGTCATTCCTAACCTGTGCCTTCACATTACCTGGCACGTCTTGCTATATCATTTTAAGTTTTCTCAGCCCTTTTTATTTTCTCTATTAACCAAAATATAAAATAGAACATTTTATGTAAAACATGCATTTTAATTCTCTAGATATGTGGTAGCTACTGATTGTTTGTATTCAGTCAGAGATATGGAGACAGGATATGATGATCTGAAGGTGAAGGGATATCTAATGTGAGGTACTCTGGGGAAAGTAAGGACCAGCCTCATTCAGGAGCACAGGGTGAAAGCCTTAATATATACCACAAATTTAGAGGACAAATTTTTTACCCTGCCTCTCGTCTTCCAGCCCAAGATATATCTGGCCATCCTCATTCTATACAGAAGTGGGACAGTCACCATGTGTTTCTCACATCCTAGAATATTCTAAGCCTATACCTAGGAAAATCCTGATGTGTACTCAGACTCAATTCTTCCTCAAAAGGCTTCCATACCTGACAGTATATCACAAAAATATTTTCTTACAACTTATGGATGTTATTGTTATTGTTTCCATGCCTACTAAGTCTCATTTTCTGTACATAAGCCATGTTTGTTTACCCAGTTTTGGGTATTTGGGATGCTGCTAATGTTTCTGTGATGTCAAGTAATATACAAATGCTAATTTTTATTTAATAGTTTGCATATTTCTCATATAATTAGGGAAAATTCTAGGATCATGGGGTATGCTTCTTCATTGAGTTTTTGGTACTACTTATCAAATACTTGCTGATAAATCAGATTTCCATTTTTACATAAAAAGATGTGTGAGACAAGAAACATGTGACTGGGTTTTTGAAAAAAGATTAATTTATTGATTTATTTACTTATTTAGTTGAAAAACAGAATGAGAGATGGAGAGATAGAGAGAGAGAGAGAGGTTGTATCCACTGGCTTACTGCCCAAGTGGCCATAGTGATAAGGGCAGGGCCAGGTTGAAGCCAGGAGACTAGAACTCCAACCTGGTCTCCCACATAGGAGCCCAAGTACTGGGCCATCCTGAACTGTTTGTCCAGGTTCATTAGCAGGGAGTGGGAATGGAAGTGCAGCAGCCAAGACTTGAACCAGTACTTCAACATGGGATAGTGGTGTTGCAGGAAAAGTAAAGTTCATTTGTAATTTGTTCAATTGTCTGCTTTTTGCACATCTACATCAGAGTTAGAAAGAAGGGACTTGAGGTTTTTCTGTAGCATGTGATCATTTTCTGGCTCTATCCTCTTATGATAATTCTGCTTTGCCTTAGTAACCTCAAAGCCAAATTTCCTGTCAAGTGAATTGACTCATTGTTGATCTGGACATACAGTTCAATGCTGTAAAACACTATCTTTTTTACAGATGTTTAAGCCATGATTTAACATTTTTCCCTATTACTAGCCTTTGGTGAGGTGTCAGACATCCAAATGTCATGATGTAAAGCCTCTTCTGATTCTGGGAACGACCCGCCCTATAGCATACCACATCTACAGCAATATCATTGAAATGGGCAAATTTTGATAGCTCTCCAACCTCCATAAAATCCTTGTAGATCTTGTCATTGTAGCTGGCTGAAAATATGACTTCATTCAATCTCTCCAACTGTTTAATATTGTGTGGTGTAGGGGCCTGCACTGTGGTGCAGTGGGTTAAGCTGCTACCTGCAATGCCAGCATCCCAATATGAGTGCTGGTTCAAGACATGGCTGCTCCGCTTCTGATCCAGTTCTCTGTTATTGTGCCTGGGAAGACAGCGGAAGATGGTCCAAGTGCTTGGGCTCCTGCACCCATGAGGAGATCCAGAAGAATTGCTCCTGGATCCTGCTATCTGCCTGGCCTATCCCTTACCAGTCTGGCCTTTTGAGGAATGAACCAGCAGATGAAACATATCGCACTCTCTCCATCTCTCTCCCTCTCTCTATCTCTCTCTCACTCTCAATCCCTTTGTAACTCTGTAGGTCAAATTAATAAATCCTTAAAATGATGATGATGATGATGATGATGATATGTGGTATCATATCTCCAAACTCGATCTGGCCTCTCGTCTTCCTTGCCTGCTGTGACTGTTGTTACCGCCTCTATCAATGCCATCGTAACTGCTTTCCAGAGCTCTCAGCACCCTAGGATAAGGCCATTCAACCCCACAACCTGACTTAGTCACTTACAGAAGGGAGATGAGTCAGTGATAGAGACCAGGAGAACTGAGGAGGGCTGTTAGCCTCTAAAAGGGGTAGGAGGTGCTTCTTGCTACCATGAGAGTGCCTGCACGCCTCCACACATGCAGTCAGGGCCCAGACTTTCTTACTTTGTTACTTTACAGATGTTTTTTCCATTGTGTTCAGAGAAGATACATGGTATGATTTCAATTTTTTTAATTTGTTGATCTTTGTTTTATGGCCAAGCATATGGTTTATCCTAGAGAATGTTCTATGCATTGATGAAAAGAATGTGTATTTTGAAGCTGTGAGATAAAATGTTCTGTAGAAATCAATTAGATTCATTTGTTCAATAGTGTAGACTAGCTCTGTTTTTTCTTTGTTGATTTTTGTCCAGGTAATCTGTCCATTGTTGAAAGTGGGGAGTTGAAGTCTTCCAACATTACTGTATTAATTATATCTCACTTTAGACCCATTAATATTTGTTTTGAATAGCTGGGTGCTTTAGAATTTGGTGCATAGCCATTTACTATACTCACATCTTCCTGTTGAAATGATCCCTTAATCATTATATAATGACTTTTGTCTCTTTTAACAGTTACTTTCTTAAAATTTACTTTGCTATTATGGCAGTCATTGCTGCTTTTTTTTTAATTGCCATTTTCATGGAATATCTTGTTTCTGTCTTTGCATTTTCAGTTTGTGTGTATGTGTGTTTTGTGATGTGGATTTCTTGTAGGCAGCATAGATGGGTCATATTTTTTAATCCATTTTGCCAGTCTGTTTTATTTAATTGGAAAATTTAGTCCTTTTGTGTTCAAGGTTATTACTCACAAGTAATTATTTCATATGACTATTTTTGTAAATACCCCGATTATTTGTATGGAACTTCTTTGTACTTCTGCTAGGAGGTTTTCTGCCTTCACATGCTTTCATGCTGCTGACTATGCATCTCTGTATATGTGTGTAGAACAGCCTTAAGTACAATTTGTAAGACTGATGAGGTGGTGATAAATTCTTCCAATTTTAGTTGTCTTAGAAGGTTTTATATCACCTTCATTTATAAATAAGAACTTTGCTGGCTACAGTATTCTGGTTTGACAGTTATTTCTTTTAGGACTCAGCCAATAGCATTCTTCATGAGAACTCTTCTGTCAATCTAATTGGAGATCCTATAAAGTTCATCTGAAATTTTTCTCATGCACATTTTATGATAGTTTCTTTTTATTTTACTCTTGAACATTTGACCATAATGTGTTATGGTGAAGATTTTTTCTGATTATGTATATTTGGGATTCTATGTGCTCCTTGTACTTGGATGTCCACATCTTTCTCCAAATTAAAGAAATTTTTTGGCTATCATTCCATTCAATAATTTTTAAACTATTATTTTTTCCATTCTTTCAGGAACTTGCAATGCACTTATCATTTGTTGGTGTACCAGAGATGCAAAAAACTGTTTTTAGGCTTTCTAATTTTTTTCCTTTTGTCTGAGATATTTTGAAAGTTTTTTCTTCTAGTTCAGATATTCTTTTTCCTCCTCATTGTGTCTATTTTTAAAGTTTTACACTGTATTTTTAATTCACATACTATATTCTACATTTCTAATATTTTGATTTAATTTTTCCTTAATATTTCTATCTCCCTGAAGAACTTCTCCTTCATTTCATACACAAAACTCTGTAATTCACATAATTCTCCATATTTTTGAGTAATTTTATAATCATTCTCTTGAAATCCTTTCAATGATTTCATCAATCTCCTGGTCTTCACAGTCTAACATAAAGTATCATTGTGCTCCTTTGGGGGAGTCATATTTTCTTCTTTGTTTAACTTTCTTGTACTTCTACATTTATTTTTGATGTGTCTGGGGAAATCTTCATTGGTAACTCCTCTGAGGGCTTTGTTCTTGTAAATGTACCTCTGTGGCTCAAAGGAATTCCTGCTCCTTCAGTGGATATACATAGGTGTGAGCTGGGTGGGGTCTAGGTACTCTGGCTAGAATTTTTGGGTGGGACAAGAGTCCAGAGTGACACTCAAGTTAGGTATTAAATTTCCTCTGTCACTGGCAGGGAAAAGGGGTGATCATGCTGCTGGTGTGTTCACAATCCTCTTCTACATCCTCTCAATCCTTCTCTACATCAAAGTGAAGCAACTGCTGAGGGTGAGCTAACTATGCTTGTGACATGACCCATGCATGTACCCAAATTGCACAAAGGATCTATGTTTTCTTTAGTGTGATTTCTGTGCCTTCCAGGAGTTCCCACCCAAGGACTCAGGGAGTTCTGGGCTTCTAGAATCAGATAGGGTGACTGCCCATGGACTCAGCCACATTCCACACACATTTTTTTTTAACTTTTATTTAATGAATATAAATTTCCAAAGTACGACTTATGGATTACAATGGCTTCCCCCCAATACCGTCCCTCCCACCCACAACCCTCCTCTTTCCCACTCCCTCTCCCCTTCCATTCACATCAAGATTCATTTTCGATTATCTTAATATACAGAAGATCAGCTTAGTATACCTTAAGTAAGGATTTCAACAGTTTGCTCCCACACAGAAACATAAAGTGAAAAATAATACATGATTTTTTTTAAATGATGATGAAATCAGATCAGACCTATTGTCGTGTTTAATCCCAGTGAGAGTCAAGTTGGGAATTGATAATTGCTTTTTTTTTTTTTTACAGAAGATCAGTTTGGTATGCATTAAGTAAAGATTTCAACAGTTTGCACCCCCATAGAAACACAAAGTGAAATATATTGTTTGAGTACTCGTTATAGCATTAAATCTCAATGTACAGCACATTAAGGACAGAGATCCTACATGAGGAGTAAGTGCACAGTGATTCCTGTTGTTGACTTTACCAATTGACACTCCTGTCTATGGCATCAGTAATCTCCCTATGCTCCAGTCATGAGTTTCCAAGGCTATGGAAGCCCTCTGAGTTCGCCGACTCTTATCTTGTTTAGACAAGCTCATAGTCAAAGTGGAGGTTCTCTCCTCCCTTCAGAGAAAGGTACCTCCTTCTTTGAAGACCTGTTCTTTCCACTGGGATCTCACTCACAGAGAACTTTTGCCAGCGTGTCTTGGCTTTCCATGCCTGAAATACTCTCATGGGCTTTTCAGCCAGATCCGAATGCCTTTAGGGCTGATTCTGAGGCCAGAGTGCTATTTAGGACATCTGCCATTCTATGAGTCTGCTGAGTATCTCACTTCCCATGTTGGATCAGTCTCCCCTTTATTTATTCTATCGGTTAGTGTTAGCAGGTACTAGACTTGTTTATGTGATCCCTTTGACTCTTAGTCCTTTCATTATGATCAATTGTGAACTGAAATTGATCACTTGGAATAGTGAGATGGCATTGGTACATGCCACCTTGATGAGATTGAATTGGAATCCCCTGGTATGTTTCTAACTCTACCATTTGGGGCAAGTCAGCTTGAGCATGTCCCAAATTATACATCTCTTCCCTCTCTTATTCCCACTCTTATGTTTAACAGGGATCACATTTCAGTTAATTTTCAACACTTAAGAATAACTGTGTATTAATTACAAAATTAAACCAGTCATATTAAATAGAACAGATAAAAAAACTACTAAGAGGGATAATGTATTAAGTTGTTCATTAACAGTCAGGGCTATGCTGATCAAGTCACCGTTTCCCATAGTGTCCATTTCACTTCAACAGGTTTCCTTTTTGGTGTTCAGTCAGTTGTCACCGATCAGGGAGAACATATGGTATTTGTCCCTTTGGGACTGGCTTATTTCACTCAGCATGATGTGTTCCAGATTCCTCCATTTTGTTGCAAATGACTGGATTTCGTTGTTTCTTACTGCGGTATAGTATTCTACAGAGTACATATCCCATAATTTCTTTATCCAGTCTACCGTTGATGGGCATTTAGGTTGGTTCCAGGTCTTAGCTATTGTGAATTGAGCTGCAATAAACATAAGGGTGCAGGCCGCTTTTTTGTTTGCCAAGCTAAATTCCTTTGGGTAAATTCCAAGGAGTGGGATGGCTGGGTCGAATGGTAGGGTTATCTTCAGGTTTCTGAGGGATCTCCAGACTGACTTCCATAGTGGCTTGACCAGTTTGCATTCCCACCAACAGTGGGTTAGTGTCCCTTTTTCCCCACATCCTCGCCAGCATCTGTTGTTGGTAGATTTCTGAATGTGAGCCATTCTAACCGGGGTGAGGTGAAACCTCATTGTGGTTTTGATTTGCATTTCCCTGATTGCTAATGACCTTGAACATTTTTTCATGTGCCTGTTGGCCATTTGGATTTCCTCTTTTGCAAAATGTCTATAGAGGTCCTTGGCCCATCTCTTAAGTGGGTTGTTGGTTTTGTTTTAGTGGAGTTTCTTGATCTCTTTGTAGATTCTGGTTATTAACCCTTTATCTGTTGCATAGTTTGCAAATATTTTTTCCCATTCTGTCGGTTGTCTCTTCACTCTCCTGTTTCTTTTGCAGTACAGAAACTTCTCAATTTGATGCAATCCCAATAGTTAATTTTGGCTTTGACTGCCTGTGCCTCCCGGGTCTTTTCCAGAAACTCTTTGCCTGTGCCAATATCTTGAAGGGTTTTTCCAATGTTCTCTAGTAACTTGATGGTGTCAGGTCGTAGATTTAGGTCTTTAATCCATGTTGAGTGGATTTTTGTGTAAGGTGTAAGGTCGGGGTCTTGCTTCATGATTCTGCACTTGGAAATCCAGTTTTCCCAGCACCATTTATTGAATAGACTGTCCTTGCTCCAGGAATTAGTTTTAGATCCTTGATCAAATATAAGTTGGCTGTAGATGTTTGGATTGATTTCTGGTGTTTCAATTCTGTTCCATTGGTCTATCCATCTGTTTCTGTACCAGTACCATGCTGTTTTGATTACAACTGCCCTGTAGTATGTCCTGAAATCTGGTATTGTGATGCCTCTGGCTTTGTTTTTGTTGTACAAGATTGCTTTAGCTATTCGAGGTCTCTTGTGCCTCCATATGAATTTCAGCACCATTTTTTCCAGATCTGAGAAGAAGGTCTTCGGTATCTTGATTGGTATTGCATTGAATCTATAAATTGCTTTTGGGAGAATGGACATTTTGATATTGATTCTTCCAATCCATGAGCATGGAAGATTGTTCCAATTTTTGGTATCCTCTTCTATTTCTTTCTTTAAGGTTTTGTAATTTTCATCGTAGAGATCTTTAACGTCCTTGGTTAAGTTTATTCCAAGGTATTTGATTGTTTTTGTAGCTATTGTGAATGGGATTGATCTTAGAAATTCTTCCTCAGCCATGGCATTGTCTGTGTATACAAAGGCTGTTGATTTTTGTGCATTGATTTTATACCCTGCTACTTTGCCAAACTCTTCTATGAGTTCCAATAGTCTCTTAGTAGAGTTCTTTGGGTCCCCTAAATACAGAATCATGTCATCTGCAAAGAGGGATAGTTTGAGTTCTTCCTTCCCAATTTGTATCCCTTTAATTTCTTTTTCTTGCCTAATACCTCTGGCTAGAACCTCCAGAACTATATTGAATAGCAGTGGTGAGAGTGGACATCCTTGTCTGGTACCAGATCTCAATGGAAATGCTTCCAACTTTTCCCCATTCAATAGGATGTTGGCTGTGGGTTTTTCATAGATTGCTTTGATTGTATTGAGGAATGTTCCTTCCAAACCCAGTTTGCTTAGAGTTTTCACCATGAACGGGTGTTGTATTTTATCAAATGCTTTCTCGGCATCTATTGAGATAATCATATGGTTTTTCTTCTGCAGTCTGTTAATGTGGTGTAACACATTGATTGTCTTGCGCACATTAAACCATCCCTGCATACCAGGGATAAATCCCACTTGGTCTGGGTGGATGATCTTTCTGATGTGTTGTTGCATTCTATTGGCGAGAATTTTATTGAGGATTTTTGCATCTATGTTCATCAGGGATATTGGTCTGTAATTCTCTTTCAGTGCTGCATCTTTTTCCGGCTTAGGAATTAAGGTGATACTGGTTTCATAGAAAGAATTTGGGAGGATTCCCTCTTTTTCGATTGTTCTGAATAGTTTGAGAAGAATTGGAGTTAGTTCCTCTTTAAATGTCTGGTAGAATTCAGCAGTGAATCCATCTGGTCCTGGGCTTTTCTTTGTTGGGAGGGCCTTTATTACTGTTTCAATTTCTGTCTCAGTTATGGGTCTGTTTAGGTTTTCGATGTCTTCCTGGTTCAATTTAGGTAGGTTGCATGTTTCCAGGAATCTATCCATTTCTGATAGGTTTCCCTGTTTGCTGGCATACAAGTCCTTGTAGTAATTTCTGATGATTCTTTTTATTTCTGTGGTGTCTGTTGTTACATTTCCTTTTTCATCTCTGATTTTATTGATTTGGGTCTTTTCTCTTCTTTTTTTAGTTAGTTGAGCCAATGGGCTGTAAATTTTGTTTATTTTTTCAAAAAACCAGCTCCTCCTTTGGCTGATTTTTTGTAATTTTTTTTGGATTCAATCCTGTTGATTTCTTCTCTGATTTTTTTTTTTTTGACAGGCAGAGTGGACAGTGAGAGAGAGACAGAGAGAAAGGTCTTCCTTTGCCGTTGGTTCACCCTCCAATGGCCGCCGCGGCCGGCGCGCTGCGGCCGGCGCACCGCGCTGATCCGGTGGCAGGAGCCAGGAGCCAGGTGCTTTTCCTGGTCTCCCATGGGGTGCAGGGCCCAAGCACCTGGGCCATCCTCCACTGCACTCCCTGGCCACAGCAGAGAGCTGGCCTGGAAGAGGGGCAACCGGGACAGAATCCGGCGCCCCGACCGGGACTAGAACCCGGTGTGCCGGCGCCGCTAGGCGGAGGATTAGCCTAGTGAGCTGCGGCGCCGGCCTCTTCTCTGATTTTAATTATTTCTCTTCTCCTACTAGATTTGGGTCTGGTTTGCTGTAGGTTTACTAGATCCTTGAGGTGAATTGAAAGCTCATCTATTTGGTGCCTTTCCAATTTCTTGATGTAGGCACCTATTGATATAAACTTTCCTCTTAACACTGCTTTTGCTGCGTCCCATAAGATTTGGTATGTTGTGCTGTTATCCTCATTTTCTTCCAGAAAGTTTTTGATTTCTCTTTTGATTTCTTCTATGACCCATTGTTCATTGAGGAGCATGTTTTTCAATCTCCATGTGTTTGCGTATGCTCTAGGGATTCCTGAGTTGCTAATTTCCAACTTCATTCCTTTATGGTCTGAGAAGCTGCATGGTATGATTCTAATTATTTTGAATTTGCTGAGAGTTGCTTTATGGCCTAGTATGTGGTCAATCCTAGAGAAGGTTCCATGTACTGCTGAGAAGAATGTAAAATCTTTAGCTGTAGGATTGAAAGTTTTGTATATATCTGTTAGATCCATTTGGGCTATAGTGTCGTTTAAATCTACTGTATCCTTGTTGATCTTCTGTCCTATTGATCTGTCTATTTCTGAGAGTGGAGTATTGAAGTCCCCCAGTACTATTGTATTGGGGTCTAAGTCTCCCTTTAAGTCCGTTAATAAATCTTTTAGATAAACTGGTGCCCTGTAGTTAGGTGCATATACATTGATAATTGTTATATCTTCTTGTTGTATTGATCCCTTAATCATGATATAGTGTCCCTCTTTGTCTCTCTTAACAGTTTTTGTGGTAAAGTTTATGTTGTCTGATATTGAGATGGCTACACCCTCTCTTTTTTCATTTCTGTTGGCATGGTATATCTTTTTCCAGCCTTTCACTTTCAGTCTGTATGGATCTTTGTTGGAAAGATGTGTTTCTTGTAAGCAGCAAATAGATGAGTTTTGTTCCTTAACCCAATCAGCCAATTGGTGTCTTTTAACTGGATAGTTCAGGCCATTGACGTTCAATGTGACTAATGATAAGTGGTAACTTTGCCCTGCCATTTGCCAAAGATAAGTTCTAATATATGCTTGGAATTCCCTGTGATCTTTTGCTGTGAGCTTTCCTTCCTTGGTTTCCTTCCTTTACCTTCTTTCATATTGATGACTGTGTTTCTGTGTTTCTGTGTGTAACACATCTTTAAGCATCTTTTGCAGGGCTGGACGAGTGGCAACAAATTCTTTCAATTTCTGTTTGCAATGAAAAGTCTTTATTTCACCTTCATTCACAAATGAGAGCTTTGCAGGATATAATATTCTGGTCTGGCAGTTTTTCTCTCTTAGTACCTGGGCTATATCTCGCCATTCCCTCCTAGCTTGTAGAGTTTCTGAAGAGAAGTCAGCTGTGAGTCTGATTGGAGATCCTCTGAGAGTAATCTGACGTTTCTCTCTTGCACATTTTAGGATCTTTTCTTTATGTTGCACTGTGGAGAGTTTAATTACAACGTGTCGTGGTGAGGATCTCTTTTGGTTGTGTTTATTAGGGGTTCTGTGAGCTTCCTGTACTAGGATTTCTCTGTCCTTCTCCAAACCTGGGAAATTTTCTGCTAATATCTCACTAAAAAGGCCTTCTAATCCTTTCTCCCTCTCCATGCCTTCAGGAACTCCTAGAACCCGAATGTTGGGTTTTTTAATAGTATCCTGTAGATTCCCGACAATATGTTTTAGATTTCTAATTTCCTCTTCTTTTCTTTGGTCTGACTGTATCCTTTCCTGTTCTCTGTCTTCTAAGTCCGATATTCTCTCTTCTGCTTCACCCATTCTGTTTGTAAGGCTCTCTATTGTGTTTTTCATTTGATCTATTGAATTCTTCACTTCAGTCACTATCACAGTTTCCTGTTGTACTAGTTGTTTCATTTCATTTTGATTCCTCCTTAATATTTCATTTTCACGAGAGAGATTTTCTATCTTGTCCATTAAGGATTTCTGTAGTTCAAGAATTTGTTTTTGAGAACTTCTTAATGTTCTTATCAATTTTTTGAGATCTGCTTCTTGCATTTCTTCTATGTCATCATCTTCATAATCTTGAATTGGGGTGTCTTTTTCATTTGGGGGCGTCATGGTGACTTCCTTGTTTTTATTATCTCGGTTTTTGCGTTTGTTATTTGGCATATTGGAGATATTTGGTTTCTTCACTGTGGTGGTTTTTCTTGTTATACTATGACTCTAGATTAAGTGGACTATCTGTTTTTGATGGAGCCTTAGGGCTTGAGATGGTGTAGCCTGAGAGCTCTGTTTGGTGTGCCAAAGGTGACACTTCCAGGTTAGGCATGGTAAATCTCTCTCTCTCTCTTTCTTTCTTTTTTTTTTTTTTTTTGATTCAAAAGGGAAGTAATTCCGCACAGCTGAATGAAGTTGAAGGTAGTTAGCAGGCAAATGATATACCCACAGGAGCCAGAGATTGGAAGCTCTTTCCCAAGGACCACACAGGGAATCTGTTCGGCCCTCAGAGTGGGCTCAAATTCTCCTTCAGTCTCCCACTGGGTTGCCAAAGTTACGGAATTGTAGCGTCTCTGGAGAGTACTCACGTGAATTCCGTGAGTTCTCTCCCCCACCGTCTCTTTTTTCACAGTCTCAGTTCAGTAGCACCACAAATTTACTAGGTCCTAATCTCCTGTTAATTCACCCCGCCCAGAGTCAGGTTTTTCTGCTATGCTCAGGGCCGGTGCAGCCCTGAGGTCACTCTGCTTATGACATATGTCCAAGATGGCGCCTGCTCTTTGTCTTGCTCGCCCTTGAGAGGTGAGCGGAGAGAGAGAAACCCGTGTCCGTACCAGTCACCTTTTTTTTTCTCTCTCTCTTCCAGTTAGCCTGGTGAACTTCCCCCCCCACCGGGGACGTTCCCTCTAGTCTCCTCTCTCCGCTTGCCTGCCGGTGTCTCAGGCTATTGAGGTTTGGCTCACCTCGCGTTCCAGCGCTGGTGTGTTGAGTCTGCCGCTGGTGTCCCGAACTGTGGGCTCCCACGCTCTCCACGCAGGTCCGCTGTGAATCACGCGTTCCGGAAGAGTTTCTTCTGCTGTTTCCTCCCCTACTCTTCCTGCAGTATCTCCACTTTTATTAAACTATCTCTCCCCGGACTATCAGTGTGCTCCCTTCCTATTCCGCCATCTTGCCTCCTCCCCCCATTCCACACACTTTTGAGTTTCCTAGCCTATGCAGAACTCACACAATAAAAGGATTCCCACAGTCACAGGGTGCAGGACTCCCATAGTCACAGCATTCAGGAGATCTTCTCTCTTCTCTGCAATCCTCCCCATTTATGAAGCAAGCCACCCAATTCCCAGAGCCAGCTGCCTGCCCAACAGAGGTCAGTTGTTTCTCAACCTTGGCTAGATGAGTCCAGTGCTTTGGTGGGGGTCAGAGAGGGAAGCAACACATCCTCCATTCATGCAGTTAATTGTGCACCCTGTCCCCCATCAGCTCTCCATCCCAGACTCAAAGTTCGGGAAGACCACAAAGTTCTTCCTCAGACAAAATTCATCAGTGGTACACAGGGCAACTGCAGCATCCAGTCACCTTATTCTGGGAAGCAATCCTTTCATTTCTAATGTAGGACTGCCTTCAGGATTTCCTCTAGGTCTGGTCTGGAGGTTATGAATTCTCTTTACTTTTGCTTGTCTTGTAAAAGTCTTATTTCTGCTTCACTTTTAAAAGATAGTTTTGCCAGATGTAATATTGTAAGTTCTTTTCTTCCATGATCTTGAATATATCATTCCATTCTTTTCACACCTGTAGAGTTGCTGAGAATTCTGCTGTTAGACTATTAGATTTTCCCTGATAGATAACTGACAATTTTGTCTCATGCCTTTAGGGATCTTTCACTAACCTTGACTTTTGCCAGTGTGTCTATGCCTTGTAGAAAGTTTCTATTTGTTGATTCTGGATAGGGTCTTTTGAGCTTCCTATATTTGGTTGTTGATATTTCCTTCAAAACTTAGGAAGTTTTCAACAATTATTTCATTCGGTAGTGTCTCAACATCATTTTCCTTCTATTCTCCTTTAGGTATCACTTTAATAGGAATATTTGTTCACTTAGTGAAATTATGCATATTCCACAGGTTTTCTTTATCTAAGATACTTTCTTTTTATTTTTGCCCACTTTATTTCAAATTTCAAGTTCTCAGGATCAGAAATTCTTTCATTGACTTGGCCTATTTTGTTGGTAAATTTCTCAATTGTGTGTTTTTTTTTTTAATTTGGATGACAGAACCTTTTATCTCCAAAATTTCTGATTGACTCTTTAATAATTTTTTTCTCTATTTCATATTTCTAATTTGTATCATGCACAGTTTTCCTTGTTTCTCTGAGTTGACTATCTGTATTTACTTTTATCTCATGTGATTCATTAGGATCATTATTTTGAATCATTTTTTAGGTAATCATAGATTTCTTTCACATCAGAATCTACTTTTGGATAGCTATTGTGTTCTTTTGGAGGTTCCATGCTTCTTTGCCTCTTCACTTGCATTATGTTCCTACACAGGCATCTGTACATGTAATGGAATGGTTTCTAATTTATGGAATACCTTTTGTGGGACAACAGGGTTCCACTTGTGTAGTTTCTTTGACTTTATCTGTAGGTAACCCCAGAACTCTAACCTCCAAAGGATTTTTACAGGTCTAATCGATATCAGTAATTCTATGTGTCCCACAATGGTCCTGTCTCTTACAGTTCATTGAGGTAGTGGTTGTATTTTCTAATGGATGAGGGCTTCCAAAGATGTGTGTCTCCAGACCCCAGAGACTTGTATGTCATTTTCACTAGGGTTTGTGGTGATAGTAGCCACATTTCTAGTCTGTTATGCACAAGAAGGGCTGTCCTACTATGTCATCAGACAAGCCTGAGTGATGCACGTGCTTCTGGAACCGATAGTTGTAGACCTGCAATTAGTGATGTGGATGGGAAGTAATACTGAGTAGTAGTAACACTGGGACTTACAGCACCAAAATCCTCAGCCCCATCTCTTGTAAATATAAAAGGAGACATTGCTCAGTTCCTACAGAGTGAACACAGGTCATTGTGGGGATTGACAGGTGTGGGTCTGGAACTCTGAAGTGTAGACAAGATTTCCCCTGACTCTGAAGATTACATAGAAATGACTTTGAGGATTGTAATGCTAACAGTCACAACTCTGGATCTGCAAGACAGGATAGGTATCTTATCCATGAAGCAAAATAAAAACATAGATTATGCTGGGACTGTGTACTGGCAGCCGGGGTCTTGTAGCAGTGGAATGGAGACAGAGCCTTCATCAGACCCTGCATGAAAGGCATAGGTGTTTCCAAGACTTATAGAGCCAATAGTAGCAGTGAAAGAGCAGCAGGATACTGTAGAGACCTTACCCATATAAAGCTATGTATCAAGGAAAATCCAATAGTCTAACAGCAGAATTCTCAATAGAAACTCTACAGGTGATAAAAGAATAAAATGCTATATTCTAGATCTTGGAAGAAAATTTCTTATATTCTGAATTTCTGTTAAGATGAAATGAGGATCCTGGTAATTGGAGAAGTCCTCACTTTGTTAGATTACAGTTATATATAGTGGAAATAGTAGTAATGAATACTGGTAATGCAGCCTATATCAGGGCTTTAGTAGAATATGGAAAATAATTCTACACATCTCATTTTGAAGCTGATGATTCTTACAGATTTTCTATCGCATTTGTGCAGGATCTAAAGTTTAATACCTTGCATGCCTTTACTAGGGAAATAGAATTATGCTAATCTTCTTCCAGCTGAACGCAAGAGCTACAAATAGCGTAGAAGAGAATAAAATTTTTTCCTACAAAAAGAAAAATCATCACAATAAGAGAAAATGATGAAAAATAATGTTCTTTATTTCTCCTTCAATTAAATTAAATTAAATATTGGGTAGCTCTCACTAGTCTAATTTTTGCTCTGGATATACTTAGGGTATAACAAGATTGCAATAGGAACTAAAAATCTTTCTGGTTCAAGTATTTATATAAAGGCAACATTTCTTTAGGCAAAAGTATAAAAATTGGAATTCCATAAGTAAAAATTATATACACAAGATTTTTTTACAATAGAAACACTAATTTTTCCTAAATATAAAATTCTGCCATTTGGGAACTGTATAAAAATGTTTCATAAAAATTTAATATAAATTTCATCACATACTATTATTAATCCCAACATCAAAATATAAGAATCAATGCAGATGAAGTAAAGTATGATTGGATAAATATGTATAGCATGACAAAATTTATTAAGAAGAGTTTTTATAAGATTCAAATTATAGATGGAATATAAAAAATAGAAAATACTCAGACCAATTATAAGGAAAATACAAAAGAATCATTCTGAGAATGATAGGACATCCATAATCTTGGACACATAGAGTGTGATTACTCTTATTAAATTCCAAAACGAGCTCATGATTTTGGTGAAGATACCTAGAAAAATTCAGAGAACTTTCAAGCATAAAATGTGAGTTGATGAGGATAATTCAGTGCAGAGAAAAAACTGTAAACTAAATAAATGTCATGAATTCTCTAACAATGAATTAGAAGTCCTGAATCAAATGTTCATTTTCAAGGTAAATGTAATTTAGCAAATCTGCAGTCCTCAGTTGATATATTACAATATAAAATTATAGGTTGTAACCCTGAAAAATGATTCAGTATGGTTACAGAGGATATCACTTCCCAGTGTTTGAACAAGTAGCAATGTAGGTATCATATAAACTATTCAAGAACTAAAAGAGAATAAAAATGCTTTCATATTAGTTTCTGACTTCAAGGAGAGATGGGTTCCCATATTTTGATAAATAAAGATTTTTCTAAAGAGTTAATGAAGATGAGTGTATGCATGACACACTTTGTTTCTCAGGAATCAAAATCCCATTTCAAGATCTTCCAGAGAACTTGGAACCTAAGTCCTGCCATCTCAATGTGCAGTGCTGGAGGATCACTGAATGGAAGCCTGAGTATGCCATTGCAACTTCAGGGCTTGGTTGGGGGTCTTCCCTGAAGTCCATGATCTGACCCTTCTCTGTAATGCTGCCCCTCTACCTAGGTGGTTGTGGAAGAACTACCAGTATGTGCTGACCTTTCACTTTGCCATCCAGGAAATTAATAAAGACAGACACCTACTCCCCAATTTGTCTTTAGGCTTCCAGTTCTACAATGCTTTTTCCAGTGATCAGTTCACCTGTGGAGCACTCTGAGTTGGCTTTCTGGAGACCATATACTTCTCCCTAATTACACTTGCCAGACACAAGAAAAATCAGTTGCAATTATTGCTGGAAGTACAGCAGCATTTTCTGCTGAAATTGGAATGCTGTTGGAGCTCTACAAAATCCCACAGGTAAATGTGCTGTGAACTCTGTAGAGAGATATTTGAATCTCTCTCATTACCATTTTCTCACCTCTGATGAATGAGAAATGTGGAAGCCAACTATACATATCACACCATGGTTTAAAAGAGATACCCAGGAATCTCCAGCATTGTGAAATTATTAACAGGTGAAAGGAGAGTAAGAAAGGGAGTGAGGAGTGGTTATGGAGATCTTTCACTCAGATTACCAGAAATATTGACTGTAGAACACTCAGAGCTCTGTGCCTCAAAAGAGCTACCCATATCATAGAGGAATATTCTATCCTAGGATAGGGCTATCTACAGAGGTATGTACAACCATTTCTGGTTTCCCTTGAAGGCAACATTGAAAATCGGATCTCCTCAAAGATACTAACGAGTGACTGAGGTTAAGTAGTTATTTAGAGTAGTGTTCATTGACTGTCTATCCAAATCTGACTTACATCTACCCAAGCAGATTTCTTCACAAGTGTAACAGCAAATGTTTCATTTGCAACTCTTCATATCACAAATTGTTTTTATTTGAGAAGTAGAAAACAAAGACAGCCAGAGACACTGAAATAGTTGGTTTACTCACTAAATATTCACCATAATGCTTATTTAGCTATATATTGCAGACTGAAATCTAGGAAGTCAATCTAGGTCTCCTATTTTAGTATAAGGATCTTTTTATTTTATTTTTACTTTATTGACAGGCAGAGTTAGACAGTGAGAGAGAGAGAGACAGAGAGAAAGGTCTTCCTTCCGTTGGTTCACACCCCCCCCCATGACTGCTACGGCTGGTGCGCTGTGCTGATCCGAAGCCAGGAGCCAAGTGCTTCCTCCTGGTCTCCCATGCAGGTGCAGGGCCCAAAGACCTGGGCCATCCTCCACTGACTTCCTGGGCCACAGCAGAGAACTTGACTGGAAGAGGAGCAACCGGGACAGAATCCGGCGCCCCAACTGGGACTAGAACCTGGGGTACCGGCGCCACAGGTGGAGGATTAGCCTAGTGAGCCACAAGCGTTGGTATAAGGATCTTAATTTAATCAAGCCACCACTACTGCCTTCCAGGTTCTGTATTCCTGCCAAACACAGATCACAGTAGCATAGGAGAATGTGGGGCTTTAAAACTATTTTACCAAAAATCAAATATGGCAATTTATTGTGTTCTTCATGATAAATTATATTACATTTTAAAACTAAGTTAACTCCAAATTTTTTTTTTTTGACAGGCAGAGTGGACAGTGAGAGAGAGACAGAGAGAAAGGGCTTCCTTTGCCATTGGTTCACCCTCCAATGGCCGCCACAGCCGGCGCGCTGCGGCTGGCGCACCGCGCTGATCCGATGGCAAGAACCAGGAGCCAGGTGCTTTTCCTGGTCTCCCATGGGGTGCAGGGCCCAAGCACCTGGGCCATCCTCCACTGCACTCCCTGGCCACAGCAGAAGGCTGGCCTGGAAGAGGGGCAACCTTGACAGAATCCGGCGCCCCGACCGGGACTAGAACCCGGTGTGCCGGCGCCGCTAGGCAGAGGATTAGCCTAGTGAGCCGCGGCGCCGGCCCAGTTAACTCCAAATTATTAAGAGAATAATGTACTAAAGATTTATTTCTCTGTTGGAGTTTATGTCCCATACTAGTTGCTGGGGGAGTAGGCTCTGGTCCACAAGTCTTACAGGGTGAGGATAAGGAAAAAACAGCTACCTTAGTGATACTGCATCCAAAGTTCAGGCATTCCCAGTGCAAGACACTAAGAACACATAGGAATCTCATCCATTTTAAATGCTATGAATAAAGAATCCATTTCTTCTAAAAGTGGTTGACTTTGGGAATGTTTTTTTCTGTGTGTAGAATGAGAGAACTGAATTATCTCCACAGCAGTCACCCTGTACTCAATAATTTTCTGCTCACATACTTCTCTTTAATGAATATCTTTCACCCTCCCCAACAGAGATAATTCCATATGCCACTGAAATGATAGTCATGATAATTATTTTTTTTATTTCAGCTAACATATGGCCCATTTGATCCCATGCTAAATGACAAAGACCAGTTTCCATCTCTCTACCAGATGGCTATCAATGATAGTTCTCTAGTTTATGGAATGATCTCCTTATTGCTGAATTTTGGCTGGATGTGGTTGGCACTCTGTATCTGATGATATGAAAGGAGAGTGGTTTCTTCAAGATCTCAAAGCAGAGATGGTAAAAAAAGGTCTCTGTGTGGCTTTTGAAGTGAAACTTCCTGCTACTAAGAGAATGTTTGCATAAACTGATATCAGTTTCTTGACTAGGCTCAGAAGTTCATCTGCAAATGTCCATATACTATATGGAGAAGTAAGGAGCCTCATCAATGTGGACATTGCAGGACCGTACTTTTTAACCACAGGGAAGGTGTGGGTCATGGCAGCAAAGTGGGATATTGTCATACATGAGACATACCACATGCTACATTCTTTGCATGGGGGCTTCTCATTTTCTCCCCACATGGGAAAAATTCCTGGCTTCAAACATTTCCTAAAGACAGTGAGCCTTTCCCAATACCCAGAAGACTTCTACCTGAGTAAACTGTGGCTCCACATTTTTGACTGTTTACCTGCGGGGTCACTTTGTGGAAAAATTGGAGTGTGCCCACCAAATGCTTCCATTGAGTTTTTCCCTGGAGACATTGACATGATGACCATATCTGACTCCAGTTATTTGGTCTACAATGCTGTGTATGCAGTTGCCCATGTCCTCCATATTATGCTTTTGGAGAAAGCAGAAACAGGATCCCCGGGAGATACAGCCCAGCCTATGCTTCTTCCCTGCTGGGTAAATATACCTCAGAACAGGACATGTATTGAGCACCTGATGGCATCAGATTGGTTTTATGTCAAGATCATTAAGATCCAGAATAATAGAAAATATTGTTTCACATCACCCTAGTTATTGATATCACTGTAATTATTATTTGTATTTGAAGAATTCTGACAATGGGCTAGGAATTCAAATTCTGTAATGACATTATCACAAGGATTTTAAAGATTTATGTTTTACTTATTTGAAAGACAGAGTTACAGAGAGAAGAAGAGAGACAGATCAAGGGGGTGGGCAGAGAATCTTCCATCTGCTGATTCACTCCCCAAATGGCCCCAGTGGCTGGGGCTATGCCAGGCAAAAGCCAGGAGCTGGAGCTTCTTCTGGGTCTTCAATATGGATTCAGGGACCCAAGCACTAGTGCCATCTTCTGTTGTTTTCCCAGGCACATTAACAGGGCATTGGATCAGAACTGGAAAAGCCAGGTTTCAAACTGATGCCCATAGGGGATGCCAGCATCAAAGGTGGAAGCTTAATCTGCTATGCCCCTATAACAATATTTTCTATTGTAGGATGATATGCTGTAAAATATTCTAATACAACTAGTGACAAAGCATAAGAAGAAAAACTTGATTAAAACTATTCATTGGAATGCAGGCAAAACCAGACAATATGGCCTGTGTACCATATCTTACAGCAACAACTTCATTTATATGTATATGTATGTGTGTATATACATACATATATACATACACACTGTGAACTATTCCCTCTATGAGAAATTTGGGGGGAAAATATAGCTGGATTCTAGATAATACCTATATTGATTTTGAGAAATCCAATGATGTTAGGCATGACTACATTTAGAAAATCTGCAACCATCAGGGATAAAAGACTGACACCCCATTGTTAAATGTAAGAATTCTGAGGATATACCTAAGCACAAGGTATGCCCCTTGGGTTAAAAATTAACTAGTCTGGATTTTAGTCCTGTATATTTTAATCCATTACCTACTTATAAAATATATTTAGAATTTCCTGCCTGAACATAGAAGGGAAAAATAAATTTATCAAATTTGTTGAACCAAATGAATTTAAAGCCTGTATAAAAGAAAATAGGCATATGTAAAAATTCACATCATGAGCAGTACTTCTCCATATAATTTCTATGCTTACATATAATAATAATCTTTCATATACCATTTGTACTTTGCTTGTATATTACTTAGAAAAGTAAGTGATTTTGTCAAGTGGTCTTTCAAAGATAAAGTATAGATTATTTGGGATTCATCTACTCCAATTCAATGAAGATATAATAATAGATATTTAAAGAAGAAGACATTAATTTTATCCCATAGCATATGTCATGAGACCCAGAAGGTAAAAGAAAACACACATTAATAACATCCTATCATCAACAGATTTGAAATTTTGTTTTTGATCATACAATGTACTCTGTAACAACAAAAGATATGCCTATTTTCTACAAAAAGCAATTCAAGGGTAGAGAGAGAGAAAAAAAACTCTGTTCATTATATTCAAGCTAAATAGATGTATAAAAATTATAACATACGGACATATATATCATAGAATTTTATAAGTCTGGACCTACTTAAACTATCAGCAATATCCAGTTTTTAGAAAATATTTATTATGAAAATCTTTTTATGGATTTTCAACTCATCTATCTGAAAGACACTAATATTTAATTCAATTATATTACATTTCAAATAGTATACACATATGCATATACCTGTTATACCACCACCATAATGAAGGTATTTAATATATAAATCCATGTTGTGTCCAAATGGAAGAATTAGGGTTAGTTTCCACAAAGTCTCAACTAAAGTTCCATGAGGGAGTTTTCAAAGATCCCAAAAGTCACTCTCTAGGCCACACTCTACAATTTTTCTGATTGGAATAAATACTCTCTATTGGGTTTGTGAAGTAAAAACCATCTACGAATTGAACCCATGTGATGGTGACAAACCAAACAAAATGTAAGCCTCTATAAAAATCTAAAAACTGTTAGGGAGGAGGAAAATGATTCCTTAGTACATATGCACTCCCTGCTACTCCTTTGAATTATCTCCCTCTTTCCAATTATGTTTGTCCTTCACCTTCATCCATTTTTAAAGAAAATAAAATTTACTAACAGTGCTGGGTATGACATATCCTTCCATGAATCAAGAGACCATATGGCACAGTATGATGTCCAGAACATTGGAAATTTTCCTGGTGGTCTTCAATTGTTGGTTAAAATTGGAGTTTTCCTCCAAAAGTCCACATGAGCAAGTCTTGGTCATCAGTGAAGAGATGATAGAATGGCCTCTTGCGTTCAAAGAGGTAAGATTCTGTATCAATGTTGAGCATATATTGGATGATCTGAATAGATTACTGAGACAAGATTAAATGTGACACTTTTAAACTAGGATATACTTCCCATTTCACATCTCAGCTTCAAAATATATGGTATTATACATATTCTGAGCTAACATGTATAGAAAGTGTAATTATATATATGCTACTGGTTTTTTTTTTTTTTTGGTTGGGTCGTACATATTCATACAACAACTGAGCAAAAGGAATACACAAAATTAATGAGTAGAGATCAAAATATAGACCTAAAGATATTAAGTATGTTCTCCTTATATTCTGAAATCCTTAATCATATATGATGTAGGTACTCATTATTTTAATATACTATGAACACAATTGAATTGAGTTGATGTTATTACCTCTGTATATATTATTCCAATTTTGATTTTTAATTGTGCATGCCATTCACTCTTCAATATATGTTGTACATAAATCTCAAAGCTTTGAGCATTTCTGTCATCTTTTCACAACTGGACTATTCCAGACAATATTTTGTGTGATTTATATAATATCATTTTTTGCATCTCAAATGAGTTAGTAGTTTCCAGAATCTATGCTCTATCTAAACTAAGAAGCCCAGAAGTAAAACAAAATCAATCACAATTTTGCATATGTTGAAGACCTTCCAATGTAAAAGTCAAGCAACACACTGATAGGTTTAGTCATAGGCTGGCCTTCTATTAGGTTTCTGATCATATACACAGGTGATAAGAATAAATTCAAAGAGGGAGGCCAGCGCTGTGGCACAGCGGGTTAAAGCCCTGGCTTGAAGTGCCAGAATACCATATGGGTGCAGCTTATGGTCCTGGCTGCTCCTCTTTTGATCCAGATCTCTGCTGTGGCCTGGGAAAGCAGTAAAAGATGGTCCAAGATGGGAGACCCGGAAGAAGCTGCTGGCTCTTAACTTTGGATCAGTGCAGCTCTGGCTGCTGCAGCCATCTGGGAGTGAAAATAAAGGAAAAATGATGGATGGAAGATCTCTCTTCTTTGTCTCTACCACTCTCCGTAACTCTGTCTTTCAAATAAATAAAAATAAATCTTTAAAAAAAATTCAAAGAGGGGATGGCATTTTGCCATAGTGAATTGAGCCACTTCCTGTAACACCAGCATTCCATTTGGTGTTGGTTCATGACCCAGCTGCTCCAGTTCTAATTCAGCTCCTTATTAATAGCCTGGGAAAGCAGTTGAATATGTCACAAGTACTTGTGCCTTTACCACCCATATCCAAGACCCTAAAAATCACCTGGCTCCTGGCTTTGGCCTGCTCCAACTTGAGCTCCAGCTATTGTGGCCATTGGAGGAGTGAACCAAAAGTTAGAAAAAAATTTTTTTTTAAATATTTATTTATTTAATTTGTAAGTCAGAGTCACACAGTGAGGGAAGGAGAAGCAGACAGAGAGGTGCTCCATTTGTTGGTTCATTCCACAATTGGTCACAATGGCCAGGACTGTGCTGATCCAAAGCCAGGAGCCAGGAGCTTCCTCTAGGTCTCCCATGCAGGTGCAGGGGCCAAGGACTTGGGGCATCTCCCACTGCTTTCCCAGGCCATAGCAGAGAGCTGGATCAGAAGTGGAGCAGCCGGGATTTGAACCTCTGCCCATATGGGATGCCAGAACTGCACGAGGCGTCTTTATCCACTTTGCCACAGCACCAGCCCCAGAAAATCTTAATCTTGTCCCTCTCTCTCTGTAACACTCAAATAAAAAAGAAAAGAAAAAAGAATAAACTGAAAAAAAAATTTTCAAAAGAGGTATACCAGTTATAATAAAAATTATACTTTCCTTACTGTGAATATAATTCAGCTACTTGATAATGACAATAATAATGTGACAAGCACATATAAGAGATTCTTGTGAATTTTTAGTCCATTACTTTTACGTTAAAAAGAAAATAAGAGCAAATTAAGGAATAGAAATAGACTGAAGATCATTCAACCAACCAGAAGAATTTTAAAGCAGATGGTTGTATCTAGAGCTACACCTTCAAAATTTATATATACATAAACATATACTAATATATATTACCTATATACTTATATATTACTTATCATCAGGAAAATATAGTTTAGAGTTTCCTAATAATCCAGTTCCTGATTATGAGTTTGTGGAGTGAAGCACTAGATTGTGACTCACATTGTCTGTCCCTCTGGGTTTCCATACCTATTTTTTAAAATTAAATTAAAAAAATAATTCTAGGATCAAAAATAATTTCAAGATCCTGCCACTTACTCACATAATTACTAGAACATGTACAGTATCTAGACACACAGTGGAAAACTTGAATAATCAACAAAATTGAAGAAACAATGATTCAGAGTTTTATAAAAATCCAGTAATGCATATATATAACTTTACATATATTATATTTACATATGTATGCATATATTACCTTGAGGAGAGAGAATGATTAACCTTGGCTAGCATAGCGCTAAGACACTATGTACATAGGTTTCCAGGACACCTATAGAATGTTGTGGGTGATGATCTCACAATGAAAATTTAAATCATCATGGCCATCAGTTCATAGAGCTGGGAATGGTCTAGAATAGATGATTAGTGAAAAAAGTGAGCTCCATTAACTCAAAGATGAAACAAAAAAATTAAATTTCCCAAGGGAAACAATATCAAGTTCCCTAAAAGTTCTTAAAATCTAAAACAAAACAAAACTAAAAGTCGCTGCTAATGAGAGAGATGGACCTGACCCAAGATTATACTCAGATACTGTGAATTAAAATTTGCTTGGACAAGTTCCAGATTTTAGAATATTTATTTCCAAACACTGATAAAGCAAATGGAGTCTTCTTGAAGTTTTTGGTGCTAGAACTGGCATAAATTAGGTTATTGATTTTTTTGATGGTTATAATACATTCAAATGCAACATGAAAAATATAAAAAATGTGTCCCTTCCCATATACATTGTATTTTGACTATTGGCTGTACCAATGGCAAATCTGGTAGATGCAGAAATAGCAGCACAAGGAGGTATAATAGAGATTAAAATAGTAATAAAATTATGTTTTAAAATATGGAAAAATATAAGGAAATCTTATGCAGTTTAATAATCTTAAAGCTTAGACAGCACTGTCAATAAAATGAATGGAAATTTTAAGGTGAATGATCAATTTTGAGTCTCTAAAAAGAATGAAGCTGTAAATCAAATGTGTCCTCAGTAATGTGTGAACTGTCTAAAATTTTTAATAGACCACAAAAAGGGAGGTTGTTAGGACAATGTGTAAAATTTTGAGTGAATTCATGACATTATAATGTAAATATCCAAAAGAATGACCATAAGTTTACAATGCTAAGATTGGCTTCCACATGGATATTGATGATACACACAGTTGGAAGTAATAAAATGAAAGACAAAACAAAAAATAGAAATCTGGCACACATAGCAGGTAAAATCATGCTTGAGGGGCTGGCACTGTGGTGCAGTGGGTTAAAGCCCTAGCCTGAGGGTCTGCACTGTGGTGTAGTGGGTAAAGCTGCTGCCTGCAATGCCAGCATACCATATGGTTGCCAATTCAAGTCCCGGCTGCTCCACTTCTGATCCAGGTCTCTGCTATGGCCTGGGAAAGCAATAGAAGATGGCCCAAGTCCTTGATCACCTGCAACTGAACCGCATGGGAGACCCAGAAGAAGCTTCCTGGCTTTGGATCTGCCCAGCTCCGGTCATTGCGGCCAACTGGGGAATGAATCAGTGGATGGAAGACTTTCTCTCTCTCTCTCTCTCTCTCTCTCTCTCTGCCTCTGCATCTCACTCTGTGTAACTCTGACCTTCAAATAAATAAATAAATCTTTAAAAAAGAATTTAAAAAGCCCTGGCCGGAAGCACTGGCATCTCATTTGGGTGCTGGTTCTAGTTTCAGCTGCTCCTCTTCTGATCCAGCTCTCTGCTATGGCCTGGGATAGGACTAGAAGATGTCTTAAGTACTTGGGCCTCTGCACTCATGCAGGTGACCTGACGAAGTGCCTAGCTCCTGGCTTCAGATCGGCACAGCTCTGGCTGTTGTGCCCATCTTGGGAGTGAACCAGCAGATGGAAGACCTCTCTCTCTGTCTCTACCTCTCTCTGTAACTGTCTTTCAAATAAATAAAATAAATCTTTTAAAAAAAATCCTGCTTAAATTGCTGTTAGAAAGAATGAGTATTTTAATGTGATCTGTAAGTAAAAGACAAATACATAGATTGTTATTTGGTGCAAAAGAGTCCATAATAAACTTGAAAAATTGCAGCATGACACAGAAATGGGCTTTAGAAAATTTCCAAGATCAGAAGTTAATTAACAGTTCCAGGAACATCAGAAAAATGAACCATATATCCCCTGCTGATGAGAATGAAGGTACTGTCCCTAAAATGTGCTGAAATCCATTAAACGTGACAGCATTAGGACAACTTTTACCATTTAGAGCAGATTGATGACCACTCAATGATAAATCAAACCATGGTACCCATAGTTTTTCTGTGTTATGATTGTAAAAATCTAGGTTATTAATTACATATTTAGGTGATAGTAATAAATTATAAGGCATTTAATTTTGATTATAGGGTGTGGAGATTAGTGATTTGGTAGAATCAATAATAGAGTCACAATCATGCAGAAAGGGTATATATGAATAAAATCTTAAAGTTACAGTTAAATCTAACAACAAAATTTCAGTAGCTTAAAGCAAGAAAAGATCATGCTGCCTAATATTTACTCTCTTGGCTAACATACAAAACCTTGACCCAGGAAATTTTTATAGATAATATTTAATTTTGAGTACTACAAAAAAGCAAGAAAATACAAAGATATTACACTAACATGAACCTGAAAGTGTCCACTTTAGTGACATAATTTCACAAAACAATGTACATGGAAGGAGTAACACAACTTGGAGAAATGTAAACAACTTTATGATTTCAAAATGAAAATGCTGGCTAGCATGAGCAAATGTTTTCAGGACTATCATGGCATGCATTTTGCTACTGGGAGAAGTGAAGCGATGTTAGTGACAAAACAGTATACAGGAATTATGTGGAAAATAGACCTTCACATATAAAGTTACACAAGATAATAAAGTCAACACAAGTTAAATCAAGAATATTTCAAGTACCTTGGCTGAATATATTTGAGAAATAACACTGATTTAAATAACTGACTTTTGAAAATTTCCAAAATCAAAGGTAAATATGGAGTTTCAAAAGAGTTCACAAAACAATAAAATATATGACCTGCCAAGGAGAATGATGACACTGATGCTAGATGATTCAATGTAATTTTTGGCATGAACATTATGAGAAGACTGTTATAATTTACATATATTTGATTACCTTAGAAAGAGAATGTAAACCAAGTGGAGCACAGGCAATGTGTGCTGAGACTGGCACAAGCCACACTGCCAATTGGAAAAAACCTAAGGTGACAGGAATAAAGTCAAAATTAGAATAAATATCATAGTAATGTGTACAGTTTATGATATGCATGACATTTTGATTGCTGGATATAGAAATGATCAATTTGTTAGTAAAAGAAAAAACTAAAATCACAAGTGTATTTATGTTCATAAAAATAGCCCCTATTTATCATTTAAAAGAATACAGAAAAATTGGAGGAACTTACCAGGAAACATATAGTGTTTGATACAATACTCTTGACTCTAACATCCAAAGTGTCTCAATTTACTGTGCGGAAAATTCCAAAACCCAGTGGTTACATTAAAGTCTTATAAAAACCAAGAAATTAGAAAAATATGTGACATTGAAATCACAAAACTGTCCAGTGTCCCAGCACAGTTCTGAGAAACCATGGTTCTGAAGACCATGTACATGGATGTTACTAGGGTATATTACTGAAGTTTGAGCAATTTCATGATGTCATAATGAAAATGCTGGCCAGAATGGTGGTATGCTTGTAGGGCTGGAATTAACTCACACTTTGATACTGAGGATATAAACAACTGAGAGGAATAAAATGAAAGAAAATAAATGGTCAAATGGGATGCATACAGCAATGAAAAATCCCTTGAATAAGAGAGTTATATTATAGGACCAGTATTTGAGTGAGAAAATACTAGCATAGAGATATGGTATAGAGAATTATAATTGGATAATTTTAAAATACTAACAAAATATTTCAATTCTGTGCAAATCAGGAAAACATATACATTATATACAATACATAATATGTATATAATGTTTAATATGATATTTAATATTATATATATATATCATCTGGAAATGAGCATTATGATAGTAGGGCCTAGTAGCTTCTGAAAAGTTGTGAATGGGAAAGTTGCAGGGACAACTTCCAGAATAAACAAGTAGTTGATGACTTCAAAATGAAAGCACAAGCTAGAATGGGCCCAAGCTCCCTGTGCTAGAGATGGCATAAGACAAGTTATTGATGCTATTCACAGAATATAACTCAAACAAAACTAAAATATAAAGAATAATTCAAATACAATGTTATACATTATATTTGGATTGCTGAGAGAAGCATTGGGAAAAGTGCATGGAAAAGTCATAGAACTTCAAGCAGATAATGGAATTATTTTGGAAAAACATCACAAAAATTTCATTTATGAAATAAAAAGTAGGAACATAAATCGAAAACAATTCTTATTACTTAATAAAACAATTAAAAGTAAATATACAAGTATTTCAATCTAGCTTATTGAAAACTTCAATGTCAATTTTCAATTTTGTGTCTCAAAAAAAAAAACCATAAAAAATATGTTCTTAAAAGTATGAATAAATCTGGTATCCAAAGTGAACCAATATCCATCCAGAGATGATTAGTAAAAGGAGGCAGGAGACTGGGTGAAAATAGAGGGATATCTTAATCCAAAAAAATGTTCAAAACCCTCACTCCCCTGTTAGGAGAAGTTTGGACTACTAACACAGCCTCTGAGAAGAGGGGAGAATGTTAAGTGGGATTAAAGATTATGTCCATCAGCTGACATTGGCAGTTATAGTTCATGTTAAATTTTACCATTCTATAAAATAATCAGCTCAGCCCAAAAATTTTACTCTATGATTTTGTAACTCTGGTCAGTCATCCACACTTAACTGACATTTATCTTTAATCAAAGTGAATTGTACTAAAATATTAGAGAATTTCAGAACTTACATTGTTTCTAGTAAAAGAGCAATATAAACTTTCCCATTCTCTAATTAGAAAGTTGTTTTAAATCAAAAATAATTTTTATGATTATAAAATAAACTGAAAATATGTTATTGTAAAAATTAAAGGAAAGAGGCCAGAGCTGAGGCTCACTAGGTTAATCCTCCACCTGCGGCGCTGGCACACCTGGGTTCTAGTCCCAGTTGGGTTGCCGGATTCTGTCCTGTTGCCCCTCTTCCAGGCCAGCTGTCTGCTTTGGCCCGGGAGTGCAGGGGAGGATGGCCCAAGTGCTTGGGCCCTGCACCCGCATGGGAGACCAGGAGAAGCACCTGGCTCCTGGCTTTGGATCGGCGCAGCATGCTGGCCAAAACACACCGGCCGTAGCGGCCACTTGGGGGTGAACCAATGGAAAAAGGAAGACCTTTCTCTCTCTCTCTCACTGTCTAACTCTGCCTGTCAAAATAAAAATTAAAAGAAAGATTAAGAAAGGTAGGAGGAGGGAGGGTGGGACTATAAGTGGTAGGGAGGATAGAGTAGGAAGTATCACTATGATGTTGGGTCTGTATATATAAAATACATGAAATGTGTTCACCTTATGTAAATAAAAATTTATATAAAAAAAGCAGCAGTCACAAATAATGGAGCAAGGACATAAACATTAGAGTCTTAGCTCCATGCTAAATGACTGAAAGCACATCCAGACCCCGAGGGACTTCCAAGCCCCTTGTATTCCTGCTCAAACTAGCTCAACCCCTCCTCAGTCACTTAGTCTACAAAAAAATTAAAAGATCAATTGTCTCTCTCTCTCTCTCTCTCTCTCTTTTTTTTTTTTTGACAGGCAGAGTGGATAGTGAGAGAGAGAGAGACAGAGAGAAAGGTCTTCCTTTGCCGTTGGTTCACCCTCCAATGGCCGCCATGGCCAGCGTGATGAGGCTGGCACACCATGCTGATCCATAGCCAGGAGCCAGGTGCTTCTTCTGGTCTCCCATGGGGTGTACGGCCAAGCACTTGGCCATCCTCCACTGCACTCCCTGGCCACAGCAGAGAGCTGGCCTGGAAGAAGGGCAACCAGGACAGAATCCGGTGCACCGACTGGGACTAGAACCTGGTGTGCCGGTGCCACAGGTGGAGGATTAGTCTATTGAGCCACGGCACTGGCCATCAATTGTCTTTAAACATAAAAGGACATTATGTAAGTGCCATACATTTTATATGTTAAGGAAAATATAAATAGCGATATCATTGTTGTTGATGCCCCGTCCTTGTTGATTATTTGTAGTGTTTATTTGGTCATTTGGAATTTTTAGATGTTTTCAGATGTTTGTATTCTTTAGGAATCCCTGATTTTTAACATGTTAAACATATAGGAGTTTTAGTGGCACCCAAATAAGTTCTTCCCTTTCAGCCCACATTCCTGAACACAGCTGTCTGGAAATAAGTTCTATCAGCTATTCCAGTGTTACTCCAAACAAGTAAAATCTCTATGCATTTCAAGGAAATCAATTAATGCTGCTTCCCACCCAGTTTATCTCTATTTTCTATCAAGAAATTCTAGAGCACAGCTGCTAAGCATTTTTTAACTTAAATTCCACAGATGCAGTCCTTTTTTTTTTTTTTTTGACAGGCAGAGTGGACAGTGAGAGAGAGACAGAGAAAAAGGTCTTCCTTTTGCCATTGGTTCACCCTCCAGTGGCCACTGCGGCTGGCGCACTGCGGCCGGCGTACCACGCTGATCTGATGGCAGGAGCCAGGTGCTTCTCCTGGACTCCCGTGGGGTGCACGGCCCAAGCACTTGGGCCATCCTCCACTGCACTCCCTGGCCACAGCAGAGAGCTGGCCTGGAAGAAGGGCAACTGGGACAGAATCCAGCGCCCTGACCGGGACTAGAACCCAGTGTGCCGGCACCGCAAGGCGGAGGATTAGCCTGGTGAGCCACGGCACCGGCTTGCAGTCCTTTTAAAGATTAAAAATATTTGTTCTCCTCACATTCTATATGCCATGGATATCCTTTTCCAGAAAGATTTAATTTCAGTTGAAAAATCTGTCAAGTCTTTTCACAATTACACTTCTTCACACAACTTCAGTTTTCAAAATCTTTAACTGTTAACTTCTTCACCAATATTCCAGCTTCCTCTTAAGTTAATTTTCAGCTAATGAACATATAAACTGGGCTCTGTTTCATGAACTACGTACAATATATTTTTCATTTTATCAATTACATGTTCTCTTCATTTGCACTTCCTTGTCAATTGCAGGAGCACATTTCAGAGAATGTACCAGTCATCTTTTCTTGTCACTTCCTTTTTGTTGCTATATTCACCTGTGCTTCCACTGCAAGTATAACACTTTCATAAGTAGGACCTCGATTATGCATTCCTTGTTGCTTAACTGACAGTGGTTTTTAAAATTAGAACAGTATAAAAAAACATAAATACAGCAACCATTTTGTGAATTAACAAGCAACATAATGTACTGAGAATTTCATTGGTAATGTAAATATTTGATTACATACATAATTTTATACTGTTTAAATTTTATAAGGTTAATTTTGTACATATAGGTTTTTTCATAGTCACAGTTTTACATAAGGGATATCTTCAGCAGCTCTGTGGGAAAATCTTTACCCCTAAGAAGTTTATAATTGGGATTCATTTCCAATTACTCAAAATAAAACTAAAATAAAATATGTTAATTTTATTTTAATAAACTCTGGAAGATTAGAAATACGTACTCTTTGTGAAATAGCACTGTTGCTCTCATTTCAGTTACTTTGTTAATCAAATCTTGAATTATTGGGTACAATGTGCTTGAACAGTGCTGCAAGTAAAGCAAGAGCCATCCATGCAAGTACTCCTTGACGTAGAAACTTTAATAACCTTTATATGTAAAGAATAATCAGTCATGTCATTACACATCTGATTCAGAGACCTATAGTTCCCTTACAGGTTTATAGTTCATTGTTTCATGATTTTAAAACAAATTAAAGCATCTGTTGCTCTTGAAAAAGTGTCACTTTTGTCCTGTTTGTGTGACAGTAGAAGTACAAATCAGATTTGGTGATGTCTTCTACAGTCTTTGACTCCAACATCTGTTATCTTAGTAATGGTGTCTTAGATATATGGTACAACCATATAGATTTACAGATGGATTGCTCTACTGTCTCATTCTGACTGTGGCATATATGTGGTCTTGTGATAGAACTTTTAACAACTTCAGTTTTCAAAATCTTTAACTGTTAACTTCTTCACCAATATACCAGATTTCTCTTAAGTAAATTTTCAGCTAATGAACATATAAACTTGGTTGTTTCATGAACTACATACAATATATTTTTCATTTTGTCAATTACATGTTCTCATCATTTTCACTTCCTTGTCAATTGCATAAGGTAAAAATAGATAAGAATAAGATAATTGCATCTATAAGAATACATAAGAATAGATAATTGTGATAAATAAGAATAGAAAACATTTTTATAAGAGTTTCCCGTCAATGGGCTCACTAAAGAACAGATGAGGATGGGATGACCTAGTGCTCCCAAGCAGACAGGTCCATGGATCAAAGTCAAACACTTTATCTAGGAATCTCTATGGGATTAAAGTTACAAAAGCTGCTTTTAACAGGAAGGTAACTAGCTTCTAGTAAAGAATATAGGTATGAATGGCTACCCTAAAAGGCATTTAATTTCTTCCTTTAATAATGAGGATCTTGGGGCTGGCATTGCGGTGTAGTGGGTAAACAGCTTCCTGAGATACAGGCATCACATATGGGCACTGGTTCATGTCCTAGCTGCCCCATTTCCAATCCAGCTCCCTTCTAATGGCCTCAGAAAAGCAGCACAAGATGGCTCAAGTACTTGGGCCCCTGCCACCCATGTGGGAAACCCAGAAAAAGTTCCTGGATTCTGGCTTTAGCCTAGCCCAGCCCTGGCCATTGCAGCTATCTGGTGAGTGAAACAGCAGGTACAAGATCTCTCTCTCTTTCTCTGTCTAACTCCAACTCCAACTCCAACTCCAACTCCAACTCCAACTTTAACTCTAACTTTCAAATGAATTGTTTTAAATGAGGCTCTCTTTCAGCCATATCTATGGATCAGAGAAGGAGCTAAGAGTAAAGTGACAGATCTGTGCATGATGCCTAGAAGATATGGGACTTGCTTCTTTGAAACATGATAATAACACTATGTACAAGATGTTATTTTGTATTATTAGTCAATTAATGACACAACACTCAAGATATTCCATTTTCTCCTGCTGCCATGTTCAGCTCTTCTGTATTATCTGACTCTGTATCCTATTTAATCCTTCACTCCAGTGCTGATAAAAATCTCCATCTCTGTTGCATTTGGTTGGACTTTTTATTTTAAACATTGACTGATAGCTCCCTTGTAGTCTATCACTTCCTTAAATGTGTATATTTGTTTTATAAATTTATGTCATTATTTAAATTATTCTTATACTACTCAATTATCTTTGTTTATTTTTTCTTCAGTTTTTGCAGACATCAGAATATCATATTTTCACAACAAATGACCATCTCCTCTACTAGACTAGAAGTGTTGAAGACAAGATCTGTCTCTTATGTGTCTTTATTTGGCTGGCACTCAGCACAGTGTGGGCACACAACAGGATTCAGGATTTGCCCAACAGTGATTGTCCATGTTAAAACCCAAACTCTGGGGAGGCACTGTGGCACAGTAGGTTAATCCTCTGCCTTCGGCACCAGCATCCCATATGGGTGCCGGTTCTAGTCCCAGCTGCTTGTCTTCCAATCCAGCTCTCTGCTGTGGCCTAGTAAAGCAGTAGAAGATGGCCTAAGTGCTTGAGCTCCTGCATCCACATGAGAGAGAGAGAAGAAGCACCTGGCTCCTGGCTTCAGATTGGTGCAGCTCTGGCCATTGTGGGCATTTAGGGAGTGAAAAAATTGAAGAAGACCTTTCTGTCTCTCCCTCTCACTGTCTGTAACTCTACCTCTCAAATAAATAAATAAAATATTAAAGAAAAAACTCAAAAGAGATGATCTTAGGAATTAAGACTTTCAGAAATGATTAAGTTATGAGGGCAGAATCCTCATGAATAGCATTAGTGTTCTTAGAAAAGAGGCCCTAGAGCTTTTGTTCACCTTCTACCATGTAATGGCAAGAACGTGATCTATGAATCAGAAAGCAGGTCCCCAGCAGACACCGAATCTATAGGCATCTTAATCAGACCTTCACTGCTGTGACATAAATTTCCATGTTTAAGCTGCCCAGTCTGTGGTATTTTGTTTTGGCAGCCTGGACACACTAGATCACCAGCTCTAATCAAGCCTACGCTCCACCTCTGTGCCCTCTTGCACTAGTGACCGAAACATTTAAAACTCTGAAAATGATACTATTGAAACAGTTTATCTAATATCAGTTTAATTTTTTATCTAATACCAGTTTTATTTAAGACCTAACCAAAAATTACAAGTATTTTTCAAAAGAGTCAATGTCTTTTGGGCTGGCACTGTGGCACAGCCGGTTAAAGCCCTGGCCTGAAGCACTGGCATCCCATATGGGTGGTGGTTCTAGAAAAAGAATCTTTTATCCAACGGTTCACTACCCAAATGGCTACAATGACCAAGGCTGGACCAGGCTAAAGCCAGGAGTCAAGAGCTTCATCTGGGTCCCACACGAGTGGCAATGTCCAAGTACTTGGGAAATCTTCCAAGGCCCATTAGCAGGGAGCTGGATCACAAGTGGAGCATCCAGGATTTTACTTGGTATCCATATGGGATGCTGGTGTCACAGGCCACAGCTTAACACACTACAATGCTGGCTCTAGGCTTTTTGAATTTACAGTCCATCTGTCCCTGTCTATGGCAGTTCTTTTGCCAGAAACCATATGATTTTATTATTGTTTATAGTTCTTGATATGTTCCTATGGAATAGTGGTCTTTCTACTTTTTACTTGTTGAATATTATAGTTAGTAGTGCATGGAGCCTGTAGTGCATGGAGCCTGTAATTATAAAGTAAATTGAGAATGTTATTGCAAAAATTAAAGGAACAAAAGAAAGAATGGAAAGAGGAGGAATTGAGGGATGGAGGGAGGGAAGTATGATTCTATTCTAGAACTATACCTATGCAATACATTAATAAACATTAAAAATAGAGTTTGTCATCACCTTGGGTCTACCCAAGCCACAAGTCCCTGAGGTTAAAATAAGCTAGCATTAAAGCAACCAAAAACTTTCTCTGGCTCAATGTTCTGTCCCATGTTTGCATAATGCCTGATCTCTATTATTTTAAAGGATCTCTTTTAATAGAGAGAAAGAGGTCTTCCATTCTCTGGTTCACTCCCCAAATGGCCACAATGGCTGGAGTTGGGTCAATCTGAAGCCAGGAGCCAGGAGCTTCTTCTGGGTCTCCCACACAGGTACAAGGGCCCAAGAACCTCTCTACTGCTTTCCTAGGCCATAGCAGAGAGCAGGATTGATTCAGAGCCCATATAGGATGTCTGCATTGGTGTCAGCAGCTTTGCCCACTAAGCCACAGCACTGGCCCCTGAAATATCTTTTTGTAGGTGAGAGTTACACTTGTTAAAGGGCATGGGCTTTATCAATAATTGCTGTGCTGGCCTATCCTGGTAATAGGACTTCTACATAAATTATACTCTAAAATTTTCATTGCAATAATATGTACCTTTCATAATTCAGCAAGCAAAATGTAGATAAAGAGGGCTGTGGCAGATTAAGACATTGCTTGGGATGTCCACATCCTATACCAAAACATCAGTTCATGTCCTGGGTTCTATTCCTCCAATCTAGTTTTCTGCAAATATTCATGTGGGACAACACATGGTGGCCCAAGTACTTGGGTTGCTTGCCACCTATGTGGGAGACCCAGATGGAGTTCCTGGCTCACAGATTCAGCCTGTCTCAGTTCTGATTCTTCCTGGCATTGGGGATGAAAGATCTCTCTCATCCTCACCCTCACTCTCTATCCTTCTGTCTGTCTCTGTCACTCTACCTTTCAAATTAATTAATTAAAAATATTGTAGATAAAGAGAAAATTCAGTTTCTTTCATTTGGTCTCCCTCTTTTCTTCTGATTCCTCTCTAGTTTTCTTTCAAACACTGACAACTTCATTCAGAATTCAAAATGTTAAAAGTAGATCACAGTAAAAATTAAAAGAATAAAAAGAAGGAGGAGGAGGGAGGGTGGCAGCATGTGCAGGAGGGAGGGTAGGGTGGGACGTACCACTATGCACCTAAGTCTGTATATATTATGTACACTGAATTTGTTCAACTTGAAAATTAAGTAAATACATTAATTTTAAAAAAGAATGTCACAGTACACAGGTCTTGGAGATTTAAGATCAGGGAAAAGATAGCTATTTGTGAAGATAGTCTTTCTTCCTTTAGAATAAGTATCAAGAATATTTAGATACAAGTTTTAAAATGTTAATAAATCTTGTAAAAATTTATATTTTTCAAATTAATTAATTAAAAATGTCACTCCCCCTCTTCGCGGAGGAACAACACAAGACCCTGTGCTGTTCTTTTGTCTGCTCGGCCCTTCCCGGGTTTGCTGCTGGTCCTTCCTGGGTTGGCTGCTGAGCCTTCCACCTCCGTAGAAGGGCGGCTCCCCCTGCCACTTTCCCCACTTCCACAGGGGAGTGGCACACCGCCGGCCGGCTCTCTCGGGGGGGCTGCTCAGATGTTATCTGGATGTTCCCCTTAGATGTTCCTGGTGCATGTTGTCTCTCTCCTCCTTTATAGTCCTCTTCCACCAATCCCAACTCTGCTACCCACACGCCAAGCACGCTGCTCTCCTCCAATCAGGGGCAGGATCAGCTCCTGCAGGTTATTGGTCAAACTGGAGGCAGCTGTGTAGAAGTTGTTTACTCCTCTCCCAGCGCCATATTGTGGGAGAGCAGATGCATAGAATAAGTCTTAATTCCAGTAACTTAGTCTAGTCCGAGTTGCTCCCCACAAAAAATATTGCAATTTTTACAGTAATTCAAAAATCTGTAAGAATGTTGTTTCAAAACATATCTAGTCCACTTCCAGTCAAGATAATAGCAGGCACTGAATTTCTTCTACCTGAAAGAACTTCAGACAACATGCAGTAAACAACAGTTCTCAAATCATTGTACATTGACACTGAAGGAAAGTCATCCACAAGTGATGGGAAACAGATGATTCAAGGCATACAGTTGCCTCAATTCCAGAGTGAGGGGCCCAGACATACTCAAGTTGCCTCTCTGACTAGAAGGTAGAGTTAGGACTCAGGGGAGCTAAGTCAGCTAGAACTCACAACACAGAATGACAGAGGAAAAAGTGCAGACTGAATTCTGGAGATCAGCAAAAGGTGCCTGTCAAGGGTTAGCAGTCTGTGTGTTTCAGGAAACTAACATAGGCAGCGGTATATAGCACTGGAAATAGCAAGGTAGAGCAGTGGCCAAGGCTTGATAAGGTGAAAAATAATTCCTGTTGACAGGAACCAGAGTAGAAAACCAATAATTCAAGGGGCTTTGATTAGCATAGTTAGAAGGTCTCTCTACTAGAAAGGGAAAATAGTTCCAAAATACTGATTTAGCATCACTGAACAAGTCTTAAAAGCAAGATCTGAAAGGATCAAATTAATTCTAAGTATCCCAAATACACTATGAAATAGAAGAACCACAAGAACATTTATAAGTATGGTAAAATCTGTAGCACAGAAAAAATAATTTCCCAGGGCCAGTGTGTGGTACAGTGGGCTAAGCCACTGCCTGTGATGCTGATGTTCCACTTCCAATCCAGATCCCTGCTAATGCACCTGGTAAGGCAACAAAAGATGACTCAAATGTGTGGGCCCCTGCACCCATGTAGGAGACCCAGAAGAAGATCCTGGCCTCTAGCTTCTGGCTTCAGCCTGAATCAGTCCTGACTGCTGTGGCCATCTGGGGAGTAAGCAAGTAGATGGAAGATTTCTCTTTCTGTCTCTCCTCCTCTCTATATATAACTGTTTTCAAACAAATAAAATAAATATTTTTAAAAAACAACAAATAATGTTCCAAATAATTTGTAACCAATAAAAATTATATAAAGATGCAAATATAGTCAAAAATAAGGAGACAAATCAATTCTTTGAAAATCACTCAGAAATTACAAAGACAATAATGTAATAATTTACTCCAATCATTCAAGGAGATAAGCAGAACCTCTTAAATGGCAGTAGGGAAATTAGAAACAAGGCATGATATAATTTTCTAGAGATGAAAACTATGTCTGAAAAGAAATATACAATGTGTATTAATAAAGACAGATTAGATGTTGCAAAAGAAATTATTAGTGAACTTGAAGACAGTAATAGAAAATATCCAAATGAATCACAGACAAAAATAATGAAAAAAAGAAGAGTATTATGAGCTAAAACAGGCTTCATTTGTTTGTAATTCAAGTTTCTGAGCAGGAAATGAATAATAGATATATAAAAGAATTGAAAAAATGATTGAAAAATTCTTTTGTTGGTAAAAAGCTATAAGCCAACAGGTTTTAACATGATAATAAAACTCAAGTAAACATAAAAAACACACATAATTATGATGCAATTGCATCACAGTGATTTTTTATGACATCACAATGATTGTACCATCACAATAGTGAACAACATCACAAATGTTGGTTTATATCACATTGCTTTGCGACATTACAGTGGTGAATGAAAATATAATTGTAGGTATCATAAGCATTGGTTTATGAAATCAGAAGATGAATGATATCACACATTTTTTGACATAATAATGGTTTGACCTCAACATGAAAATGGTAAATCATGCCACAAAACTGTTTATGACATCACAATGGTTGGTTTTTCTGTTACCATGGTGAATGGTATCACAATACTTTATGAAATCACAAAAGTTGGTTGTTGATACCACAGTGGTTGGTTTGTGACATCGCAATGATTAAGGACAATATAATTAGAGAGAATTCAATATGGCTGAATAGGGAACACATGTGATATGCTGATTTTTATTTATTTGTTTATTTTCTATAGAGTAAATATAAATTTCCAAAGTACAGTTTATGATTTACAATGGCTCCCCCTCCATAATTTCCCTCCCATTCACACCCCTCCCATCTCCTGCTCCCTCTCCCATTCCATTCACATCAAGATTCATCATTTTCAATTATCTTTTTTTTTTTTTTTTGACAGGCAGAGTAGACAGAGAGAGAGACAGAGAGAAAGGTCTTCCTTTGCTGTTGGTTCACCCTCCAATGGCTGCCGCGGCCGGCGTGCTGTGGCCAGCACACCGCGCTGATCCGATGGCAGCAGCCAGGTACTTATCCTGGTCTCCCATGGGGTGCAGGGCTCAAGGACATGGGCCATCCTCCACTGCACTCCTGGGCCACAGCAGAGAGCTGGCCTGGAAGACAGGCAACCGGGACAGAATTCGGCGCACAGACCGAGACTAGAACCTGGTGTGCAGGCACCACAAGGCGGAGGATTAGCCTAGTGAGCCATGGCGCCGGCCTCAATTATCTTTATATACAAAAGATTGATTTAGTATATATTAAGTAAAGATTTCAGCAGTTTGCACCCACACAGAAACACAAAGTGTAAAATACTGTTTCAGTACTAGTTATAGCATTACTTCACATTGGACAACACACTAAGGACAGATCCCACATGAGAAGTAAGTACACAGTGACTCCTGTTGTTGACTTAACAATTTGACACTCTTGTTTATGGCATCAGTAATCTCCCTAGGCTCTAGGCATGAGTTCCCAAGGCTATGGAAGCCTTTTGAGTTCGCCAACTTCAATCTTATTCTGACAGGATCATAGTCAAAGTGGAAGTTCTCTCCTCCCTTCAGAGAAAGGTACCTCCTTCTTTGATGGCCCCATTCTTTCCACTGGGATCTCAATTGCAGAGATATTTTATTTAGGTCTTTTTTTTTTTCCAGAGTGTCTTGGCTTTCCATGACTAAAATACTCTCATGGGCTCTTCAGCCATATCCAAATGCCTTATTAAGGGCTGATTCTGAGGCCAGAGTGCTATTTAAGACATCTGCCATACTATCAGTCTGCTGTGTATCCCACTTCCCATGAGGGATTGTTCTCTCCCTTTTTGATTCTATCAGTTAGTATTAGCAGACACTAGTCATGTTTGTGTGATCCCTTTGACTCTTAGACCTATCAGTGTGATCAACTGTGAACTGAAATTCATCACTTGGACTAGTGAGATGGCATTGGTATATGCCACCTTAATGGGATTGTATTGGAATCCCCTGGCACATTTCTAACTCCACTATTTGGGGCAAGTCTGATTGAGCATGTCCCAAATTGTACATCTCCTCCCTCTCTTATTCCCACTGTTATATTTAACAGGGATCACTTTTCAGTTAAAATTTAAACACCTAAGAATAATTGTGTGTTAATTACAGAGTTCAACCAACGGTACTAGAACAAAACAAAGAAAAAATACTAAAATGGATAAAGTATTACATTGTATGTCAACAGTCAGGACAAGAGCTGATCAAGTCACTGTTTCTTATAGTGTCCATTTCACTTCAACAGGTTTCCCCTTTGGTGCTCAGTTAGTTGTTGCTGATCAGGGAGAACATATGATATTTGTCCCTTTGGGACTGGCTTAATTCACTCAGCATGATGTTTTCCATATTCCTCCATCTTGAAGCAAATGACCGGGTTTCATTGTTTTTGACTGCTGTATAGTATTCTATAGAGTACATGTCCCATAAGTTCTTTATCCATTCTTCTGTTGATGGGCATTTGGGTTGGTTCCAGGTCTTAGCTATTGTGAATTGAAGTGCAATAAACATTAATGTGCAGACAGCTTGTTTGTTTGCCAGTTTAATTTCCTTTGGGTAAACTACAAGGAGTGGGATGGCTGGGTCGAATGGTAGGGTTATCTTCAGGTTTCTGAGGAATCTCCAGACTGACTTCCATAGTGGCTTGACCAGTTTGCATTCCCACCAACAGTGGGTTAGTGTCCCTTTTTCCCCACATCCTCTTCAGCATCTATTGTTGGTAGATTTCTGAATGTGAGCCATTCTAACCGGGGTGAGGTGAAACCTCATTATGGTTTTGATTTCCATTTCCCTGATTGCTAGTGATCTTGAACATTTTTTCATGTGTCTGATGACCATTTGGATTTCCTCTTTTGTAAAATGTCTATTGAGGTCCTTGGCCTATCTCTTAAGTGGGTTGTTTATTTTGATGTTGTGGAGTTTCTTGATTTCTTTGTAGATTCTGGTTATCAACCCTTTATCTGTTGCATAGTTTGCAAATATGTTTTCCCATTCGGTCGGTTGCCTCTTCATTCATCTGATTGTTTCTTTTGCAGTACAGAAACTTCTCAATTTCATGTAATCCCAAATGTTAATTTTGCCTTAGCTTGCTGTGCTTCTGGGGTGTTTTCCAAGAAGTCTTTGCTGGTACCTATATCTTGCAGTGTTTCTCCAATTCTCTCTAATAATTTGATGGTTTCAGGTCATAGATTTAAGTCTTTAATCCATGTTGAGTGGATTTTTGTGTAAGGTAAAAGGTAGGGGTCTTGCTTCATGATCCTGCATGTGGAAATCCAATTTTCCCAGCACCATTTATTGAATAGACTGTCCTTACTCCATGGATTGGTTTTAGATCCTTGATCAAATATAAGTTGGCTGTAGATGTTTGGATTGATTTCTGGTGTTTCTATTCTGTTCCATTGGTCTATCCGTCTGTTTCTGTACCAGTACCGTGCTGTTTTGATAACAACTGCCCTGTAGTATGTCCTGAAATCTGGTATTGTGATGCTTCCAGCTTTGTTTTTGTTGTACAAGATTGCTTTAGCTATCCGAGGTCTCCTGTGTCTCCATTTGAATTTCAGCACCATTTTTTCTAGATCTGAGAAGAAGGTCTTTGGTATTTTGATAGGTATTGCATTGAATCTATAAATTGCTTTTGGGAGAACGTACATTTTGATGATATTGATTGTTCCAATCTATGAGCATGGAAGATTTTTCCATTTCTTGGTATCCTCTTCTATTTCTTTCTTTAAGGTTTTATAATTTTCATCGTAGAGATCTTTAATATCTTTGGTTAAGTTTATTCCAAGGTATTTAATTGTTTTTGTAGCTATTGTGAATGCGATTGAACTTAGAATTTCTTCCTCAGCCATGTCATTGCCTGTGTATTTTGAAAGGCAGAGTGAGAGAAAAAGAGAGAGATCCTCCATCTGCTGATTGAATCACCAAATGGCTGCAATAGCCAGGGCTAGGCCATGCTAATTCCAGGAGCCAGGAGCCAGGAGCCAGGAGCTTCATCCAGCTCTCCCATGTGGGTGCAGGAGCCAAAGTACTTGGGTCATCTTATGCTGCTTTCCTAAGCATGTTTGACAACAGGAAGGTAAAAGAGGAATGGTGGAGTGGCAGCATTCCCAGGGGAGAGTTGGAGAGAAGCAAGCAGGTGAAATACTTCTGAAAGAGGAGAGACACCATGGAGCATGATGAAAGTGCAATCATGCAGCAGTGAGCTGACACACTACCAGTGATGCCCACAGCCAAGGGCTGAAAGAGATGTCATCTCCTTGAAGTGAGGTGAGATGAGACTGTGGCAATATGTACCACTGTTGACATTGTCTGAGGGAGAACACTGTAGAAAACACTGACTTTGAGTCTGGCCTGGAGTGCTAGTCGGCAGCAATGTGACCACATAACCAAGTGAAGGGAGAGCACGTTTCTTTTTCCCCCTTCTCCAAAAGGGCACCTGGCAATTTGTAGGGAGGAAATGTCATCTTAATAATATGAGTAGAGGGGCCAGTGCTGTGGAGCAGTGGGTTAAAGCCCTGGCCTGTTCTGGTCCCAGCTGCTGCACTTCCAAACCAGCACTCTGCTATGGCCTAGGACAGCAGCAGAAAATCACCCAAGTCCTTCAGCCCCTGTTCCCATGTGGGAGACCTGGAAGAAGCTCCTGGCTCCTAGCTTCGGAGCAGCGCAGCTCCTGCAGTTGCAGCCACATAGGGAGTGAACCAGTGGATGGAAGACCTCTCTCTCTGTCTCTACCTCTCTCTGTAACTCTCTTTCAAATAAATAAAAATAAATCTTAAAAAAATAAGTAAATTTAGGTTTTCTCTGTGAGTGAGATCCCAGTGGAAAGAACAGGTCTTCAAAGAAGGAGGTACCTTTCTCTGAAGGGAGGAGGGAACCTCCACTTTGACTATGACCTTGTCTAAACAAGATAAGAGTCAGAGAACTCAAGGGGCTTCCATAGCCTTGGAAACTCATGACTGGTGCATAGGGAGATTACTGATGCCATAAACAGGAGTGTCAATTTGTAAAGTCAGCAACAGGAGTCACTGTGCACTTACTCCTCATGTAGGATCTCTGTCCTTAATGTGCTGTGCATTGAGACTTAATGCTATAACGAGTACTCAAACAGTATATTTCACTTTGTGTTTCTATGGGGGTGCAAACTGTTGAAATCTTTACTTAATGCATACTAAACTGATCTTCTGTTAAAAAAAAGAAGAAATTAGCAATTCCCAACTTGACTTTCACTGGGATTAAACATGACAATAGGTCTGATCTGATTTCATCATCATTTAAAAAATCATCTATTATTTTTCACTTTATGTTTCTGTGTGGGAGCAAACTGTTGAAATCTTTACTTAATGTATGCTAAACTGATCTTCTGTATATAAAGAGAATCGATAATGAATCCTCATGTGAATGGAAGGGGAGAGGGAACGGAAAAGGGGAGGGTTGCGGATGGGAGGGACATTATGGGGGGGAAGCCATAGTAATCCATAAGCCGTACTTTGGAAATTTATATTCATTAAATAAAAGTTAAAAAAAAGAAAAAAAATAAGTAAAAAATATGAGTGGATGCTGTGATAACTTGTGCACAAGTATGAGATTTTATTGAAGGGATAAATCTATTCCCCACTGATTTTGACTTTGGCCTGGAGAGTTGGTGGGGGCAGAGCACCCACTTAGGACTGTGAGATGTTCGCCTTCCCACAACCTATCACAGGAGCCCAGATTCAAACTGCCAAGGCATAGCACCAACAGGAAGCTGGCTCTGGGAATGCCTCTGCTCTCTCCATGGATGGCCAGGCTTGCAGAGCTGACAGATCCCCTGCTCCCTGTGACTGTGGAAGCCCCACATACTGTAATTTTGGGAATGCTGTGGTTGTGTGACGTGTGTGGGGTGTAGCTACAAGTCTGAGCAGTTGATGTGTCTGGCTTCAGAGGCTCACAGTTCCTGGAGTGCCTGAGGTGGGTCTGTTTTCACACCAAGGACTGCAGAGATCCGCTATGTGGTCCATGTGCCTGTGTGCATGCAGGGTGCAGCCAGTGTGGGCTAGTCCTGGACACTGACCACCTTGGCAAAGAGAAGGTGAGGCTGTGATCATGCCAGCTGACATGATCATACACTGCCCCTGCTAACAGCAGAGATCTACCGCACCTGACTTGGGTGTCACCATCAACTCTTGACACCCTCAAGCACTGACTAGAGATCCTTGGCCCCACCAAGCGTATGACCCTGCATATTCACTGAAGCAACAGATCCTTCAATAAGCCACAGAGGCATATTTCAAAGATAAATGGCATCAGACAAGAAAACCTCATTTGTTCTCCACAATGCCTAAAAATAAATGCAGAAATATAAGAAACAAGAACAAGGAAGACAATGATTCTCTAAAAGAAATACAACCTTTCAATATTAGAATGTGAAGACTAAGGGATTGATGGAATGCCTGAAAATGATTTCAAAAAAATGATCATGGATTATTGAAAAACTCAGAACCAAATGCATGAAATAAAGTAATCCAAACACAACAGGGATGAAAAATGTGCCACAGATAGAGTTATTGAAAAGGAATCAGGGGGCCGGCGCTGCGGCATAGTGGATAAAGCCGCCACCTACAGTCCCAGCATTCCATATGGGCGCCTGTTGGAGACCTGGCTGCTCCACTTCTGATCCAGCTCTCTGCTATGGCCTGGGAAAGCAGTGGAAGATGGCCCAAGCCCTTGGGGCCCTGCACCCACATGGGAGAAACCAAAAGAAGCTCCTGGCTCCTGGCTTTGGATCGGTGCAGCTCTGGTCATTGCAACCAATTGGGGAGTGATCCAGCTGATGGAAGATCTCTCTCTCTCTCTCTCTGCCTCTCCTCCTCTCTCTGTGTAACTTTGACTTTCAAATAAATAAATAAATATTAAAAAATAGAAAAGGAATCAGACTGAAATGTTAGATATGAAAAATTCAATAGATCAAACAGAAAATACAATGGAAAGCCTTAAAAAAGACTTTGTGAGGCAGAAGAAAGAGTATCAAAGCTAGAAAACAAATCCTTGGAAATAGATTCAAAAAAAGAAGAAAAAAATTAGAAAAATGGAACACAGATTTTGAGTTTTATGGGAGATTACTGAATAACAAAACATACATGTCTTAGGAGTTCCTGAAAGTATGGAAAGAGAATGAATTAGATCTATTCAGTGAAATGGTAGCACAAAATTCACCTCATGTGGAGAAAGACAGAGACACTCCAGTACAGGAAGCACATAAAATTCCTACTAGACATGCTCTGAAAGCATTTTCACCACAACATATTATAGTCAAACTTTCAACAGTAAAACATATAGAAAAGATTCTAAAATGTGTACAAGAGTAATGCCAGATTACTGTCAAAGATTACCCAATTAGACTAACAGCTCATTTCTCATCACAAACGCACAAACTAGGAGAGAACAGAGACACATAGGTCATGTCCCAAAAGGAAAAAAAAAAAAGCTGTCAACCCAGAATACTGTACCGTAAAATGCTCTCATTTATAAATAAAGATGAGTTAAAGACCTTCCAAAACAAATAGAAGTAGAAAGAACTTGTCAAAACCTCACCAGCTTTACAAAAAATACTAAAGAATGTGCTAAACACGAAAATAGAGAATGACAGTCATCTTTATGAAAGAATGTGAAGACAAAAAATCTCCAAGCAAAAGTATAAAAGAAATCCAAAGAAAACAATCAGAATATTTATGGGAAAATGGCAGAAATGTCATTACTTATCAATAATAACTTTGAACATAGGTGCCTTAAATTCTCCAACTGAAAAATACAGAATGACTGAAAGGAATAAAAGAACAAGACCTGCCTATTTGCTGCCTACCAAAAAACAAACAAACAAACAAAAAAAACACACCTCATTGTTGAGATGGATTCGTTCTGAGAGGAGGAACATGGTGGGGGCCAGAGGTGCAGAGTCACCACACAGACCCCGGGAGTCAGGTGAAAGCAGTCCAGAGGCAAGCAGCCTCATTTATTTCAGGTCGTACAGCAGCTTATATAGCCAAGGCAGCCAATCCGGTCAAGGGGCAGTGTATGCCCTAACCAATCAAAGCCTATTGCCAGGCAGTTTCCAAAGCCATCCAATCACAGCCCGTTGCCAGTCAGGATCTGTTGTCATGTGGTTTTCAAAGCCATCCAATCACAGCCTGTTGCAAGGCAGTTTCTGTTGCCAGTGGCCATTTTGGCATGGCCTTCTCATTCTACCATTACTCATCAACAAAAATACACACAAACTGAAAGAGAAAGGATGGAACAAGATATTCCATGTTACTGGAAAGCAAAAATGAGCATGTGTAGCCATCTTAATGTCAGAAAAAATACACATGAACACAAAAACTCCCAACAGAGACAAAGAAGGACAATTTATAATGATTAAGGGAATATGTGACTATAGTAAATGTATATTTACCCAATACCAGGGCACCTTGCTATTCAAAAGCAATGTTAATAGATAAAAAGAGAGACAGAGTTCAATGCAATGATATTGGAGGACTTCAACACCCTACTTTCTTCACTGGACAGATCAACTAGAAAAATAATAAACAAAGATACAGAGATAATCTAAACTATGGACCAAAAGGACCTGATTAATATCTACAGAACATTTCATACTTCAGCAGCAAAATACACATTCTTTTCAGCAGTGCATAGAACTTTCTCTAAGATAGACTATATGATAGGACATAAAATGTCTCAAAAAATTCAAAAATAATTGAAATTGTAGCACTATTTTTTCTAACCACAATGGAATGAAGCTGGAAATTAACAACCTAAGAAACTCTAAAAAATATACAGCAACAGGAAGACTGAAGAACATACTCCTGAATGAACATGAGATCATTGAAGAAATCAAAAGGAAAATCAAATAAAATCATAGAAATAAATGAAGACAATGACACTATGTCAATCTTATGGGATACAGCAAAAGCAGTGTTAAGAGAGAAATTTATAGAAATAAGTGCCCACATCAAGAAATTAGAAAGCCATCAAATGATCTAACAATGCATCTTTTTTTTTTTTTTTCACAGGCAGAGTGGACAGTGAGAGAGAGACAGAGAGAAAGGGCTTCCTTTGCCGTTGGTTCACCCTCCAATGGCCGTCACGGCCGGCGCGCTGCGGCTGGCGCACCGCGCTGATCCAAAGGCAGGAGCCAGGTGCTTCTGGTCTCCCATGGGGTGCAGGGCCAAGCACTTGGGCCACCCTCCACTGCACTCCTGGGCCATAGCAGAGAGTTGGCCTGGAAGAGGGGCAACTGGGACAGAATCCGGTGCCCCAACTGGGACTAGAACCCAGTGTACTGGTGCCGCAAGGCAGAGGATTAGCCTATTGAGCCACGGCACCAGCCTAACAATGCATCTTAATAACCTAGAAAAAATAACAACAAACCAAATCCAAAATTAGTTGGATGAAAGAATTAATTAAAATTAGAAAGTAAATAAATAAATTAGAAAGTAATTAAATAATATTAAATAAATAAATAAAATAATAAAAAATAAATAATAAATAAATTAGAAAGTAAATAAATAAAATTTAAAAAATATCGGTGAAATGAAGAACCAATTTTGAAAAAAAAAAAAAAAATGGGGGGGAGGAGGCAAGATGGCGGAATAGGAAGGGAGCACACTGATAGTCCGGGGAGAGATAGTTTAATAAAAGTGGAGATACTGTAGGTTCAAGGAAGAGTAGGGGAAGAAACAGCAGAAGAAACTCTTCCGGAATGAGTGATTCACAGTGGACCTATGTGGAGAGTGTGGGAGCCCACAGTTCGGGATACCAGCGGCAGACTAAACACACCAGCGCTAGAACGCGAAGTGATCTGAACCTCAATAGCCCGAGACACCGGCAGGCAAGCGGAAAGAGGAGACTAGAGGGAACAACTCCGGGGGGAAAAGTTCACCAGACTAACTACAAGAGAGAGAGAGAGAGAAAAAAAGTGACTGATATGGCCATGGGTTTCTCTCTCTTTGCTCACCTCTCAAAGGCGAGCAAGACAAAGAGCAGGCGCATCTTGGACATACGTCATAAGCAGAGTGACCTCAGGTCTGCACTGGCCTTGAGCATAGCAGAGAAACCTGACTCTGGGTGGGGCGAATTAACAGGAGATTAGGACCTAGTAAATTTGTGGTGCTACTGAACTGAGACTGTGAAAAAAGAGATGGTGGGGGAGAGAACTCACGGAATTCACGTGAGTACTCTCCAGAGATGCTACAATTCCGTAACTTTGGCAACCCAGTGGGAGACTGAAGGAGAATTTGAGCCCACTCTGAGGGCCGAACAGATTCCCTGTGTGGTCCTTGGGAAAGAGCTTCCGATTTCTGGCTCCTGTGGGTATATCATTTGCCTGCTAACTACCTCCAACTTCGTTCAGCTGTGCAGAATTACTTCCCTTTTGAATCAAAAAAAAGAAAGAAAGAGAGAGAGATCTACCACGCCTAACCTGGAAGTGTCACCTTTGGCACACCAAACAGAGCTCTCAGGCCACACCCATCTCAAGCCTCTAAGGCTCCATCAAAAACAGACAGTCCACTTAATCTAGAGTCATAGTATAACAAGAAAAAGCACCACAGTGAAGAAACTAAATATCTCCAATAGCCAAATAACAAACGCAAAAACTGAGGTAATAAAAACAAGGAAGTCACTATGACGCCCTCAAATGAAAAAGACACCCCAATTCAAGATTATGAAGATGATGACATAGAAGAAATGCAAGAAGCAGATCTCAAAAAATTGATAAGAACATTAAGAAGTTATCAAAAACAAATTCTTGAACTACAGAAATCCTTAATGGACAAGATAGAACATCTCTCTCGTGAAAATGAAATATTAAGGAGGAATCAAAATGAAATGAAACAACTAGTACAACAGGAAACTGTGATAGTGATGAGAAATAATAATGAAGTGAAGAATTCAATAGATCAAATGAAAAACACATTAGAGAGCCTTACAAACAGAATGGATGAAGCAGAAGAGAGAATATCAGACTTAGAAGACAGAGAACAGGAAAGGATACAGTCAGACCAAAGAAAAGAAGAGGAAATTAGAAATCTAAAACATATTGTCGGGAATCTTCAGGATACTATTAAAAAAACCAACATTCGGGTGCTAGGAGTTCCTGAAGGCATGGAGAGGGAGAAAGGATTAGAAGGCCTTTTTTTTTTTTATTTTTTTGACAGGCAGAGTGGACAGTGAGAGAGAGAGACAGAGAGAGAAAGGTCTTCCTTTGCCGTTGGATCACCCTCCAATGGCCGCCACTGCAGCCGGCACTTACAAGAAACACATCTTTCCAACAAAGATCCATACAGACTGAAAGTGAAAGGCTGGAAAAAGATATACCATACCAACAGAAATGAAAAAAAGAGCGGGCGTAGCCATCTCAATATCGGACAACATAAACTTTAATACAAAAACTGTTAAGAGAGACAAAGAGGGACACTATATCATGATTAAGGGATCAATTCAACAGGAAGATATAACGATTATCAATGTATATGCACCTAACTACAGGGCACCAGTTTATCTAAAAGATTTGTTAAGGGACTTAAAGGGAGACTTAGACCCCAATACAATAGTACTTGGGGACTTCAATACTCCACTCTCAGAAATAGACAGATCAATAGGACAGAAGATCAACAAGGATACAGTAGATTTAAATCACACTATAGCCCAAATGGATCTAACAGATATATACAGAACTTTCAATCCTACAGCTAAAGATTTTACATTCTTCTTAGCAGTACATGGAACCTTCTCTAGGATTGACCACATACTAGGCCATAAAGCAAGTCTCAGCAAATTCAAAAGAATTAGAATCATACCATGCAGCTTCTCAGACCATAAAGGAATGAAGTTGGAAATTAGCAACTCAGGAATCCCTAGAGCATACGCAAACACATGGAGATTGAACAATATGCTCCTGAATGAACAATGGGTCATAGAAGACATTAAAAGAGAAATCAAAAATTTTCTGGAACTAAATGAGGATAACAGCACAACATACCAAAACTTATGGGACGCAGCAAAAGCAGTGTTAAGAGGAAAGTTTATATCAATAGGTGCCTACATCAAGAAATTGGAAAGGCAATGAGCTTTCAATTCACCTCAAGGATCTAGAAAACCTACAGCAAACCAGACCCAAATCTAGTAGGAGAAGAGAAATAATTAAAATCAGAGAAGAAATCAACAGGATTGAATCCAAAAAAAATTACAAAAAATCAGCCAAAGGAGGAGCTGGTTTTTTGAAAAAATAAACAAAATTGACAGCCCATTGGCCCAACTAACTAAAAAAAGAAGAGAAAAGACCCAAATCAATAAAATCAGAGATGAAAAAGGAAACGTAACAACAGACACCACAGAAATAAAAGGAATCATCAGAAATTACTACAAGGACTTGTATGCCAGCAAACAGGGAAACCTATCAGAAATAGATAGATTCCTGGAAACATGCAACCTACTTAAATTGAACCAGGAAGACATCAAAAACCTAAACAGACCCATAACTGAGACAGAAATTGAAACAGTAATAAAGGCCCTCCCAACAAAGAAAAGCCCAGGACCAGATGGATTCACTGCTGAATTCTACCAGACATTTAAAGAAGAACTGACTCCAATTCTTCTCAAACTTTTCAGAACAATCGAAAAAGAGGGAGTCCTCCCAAATTCTTTCTATGAAACCAGTATCACCTTAATTCCTAAGCCGGAAAAAGATGCAGCATTGAAAGAGAATTACAGACCAATATCCCTGATGAACATAGATGCAAAAATCCTCAATAAAATTCTCGCCAATAGAATGCAACAACACATCAGAAAGATCATCCACCCAGACCAAGTGGGATTTATCCCTGGTATGCAGGGATGGTTTAATGTGCGCAAAACAATCAATGTGATACACCACATTAACAGACTGCAGAAGAAAAACCATATGATTATCTCAATAGATGCCGAGAAAGCATCTGATAAAATACAACACCCTTTCATGATGAAAACTCTAAGCAAACTGTGTTTGGAAGGAACATTCCTCAATACAATCAAAGCAATCTATGAAAATCCCACAGCCAACATCTTATTGACTAGAGAAAAGTTGGAAGCATTTCCACTGAGATCTGGTACCAGACAGGGATGCCATCTCTCACCACTGATATTCAATATAGTTCTGGAAGTTCTTGCCAGAGCTATTAGGCAAGAAAAAGAAATTAAAGGGATACAAATTGGGAAGGAAGAACTCAAACTATCCCTCTTTGCAGATGACATGATTCTTTATTTAGGGGACCCAAAGAACTCTACCAAGAGACTATTGGAACTCATAGAAGAGTTTGGCAAAGTAGCAGGGTATAAAATCAATGCACAAAAATCAACAGCCTTTGTATACACAGGCAATGCCATGGCTGAGGAAGAAGTTCTAAGATCAATCCCATTTACAAAAGCTACAAAAACAATCAAATACCTTGGAATAAACTTAATCAAGGACGTTAAAGATCTCTATGATGAAAATTACAAAACCTTAAAGAAAGAAATAGAAGAGGATACCAAGAAATGGAAACATCTTCCATGCTCATAGATTGGAACAATCAATATCATCAAAATGTCCATTCTCCCAAAAGCAATTTATAGATTCAATGCAATACCAATCAAGATACCAAAAACCTTCTTCTCAGATCTGGAAAAAATGGTGCTGAAATTCATATGGAGACACTGGAGACCTCGGATAGCTAAAGCAATCTTGTACAACAAAAACAAAGCTGGAGGCATCACAATACCAGATTTCAGGACATACTACAGGGCAGTTATAATCAAAACAGCATGGTACTGGTACAGAAACAGACGGATAGACCAATGGAACAGAATAGAAACACCAGAAATCAATCCAAACATCTACAGCCAACTTATATTTGATCAAGGATCCAAAACCAATCCCTGGAGTAAGGACAGTCTATTCAATAAATGGTGCTGGGAAAACTGGATTTCCACATGCAGGATCATGAAGCAAGACCCCTACCTTTCACCTTACACAAAAATTCACTCAACATGGATTAAAGACTTAAATCTATGACCTGAAACCATCAAATTATTAGAGAGCTTTGGAAAAACCCTGCAAGATATAGGTACTGGCAATGACTTCTTGGAAAACACCCCAGAAGCACAGGCAATCAAAGCCAAAATTAACATTTGGGATTGCATCAAATTGAGAAGTTTCTGTACTGCAAAAGAAACAGTCAGGAAAGTGAAGAGACAACTGACAGAATGGGAAAATATATTTGCAAACTATGCAACAGATAAAGGGTTGATAACCAGAATCTACAAAGAAATCAAGAAACTCCACAACATCAAAATAAACAACCCACTTAAGAGATGGGCCAAGGACCTCAATAGATATTTTTCAAAAGAGGAAATCCAAATGGTCATCAGACACATGAAAAAATGTTCAAGATCACTAGCAATCAGGGAAATGGAAATCAAAACCACAATGAGGTTTCACCTCACCCCGGTTAGAATGGCTCACATTCAGAAATCTACCAACAATAGGTGCTGGAGAGGATGTGGGGAAAAAGGGACACTAACCCACTGTTGGTGGGAATGCAAATTGGTTATGCCACTATGGAAGTCAATTTGGAGATTCCTAAGGAACCTGAATATAACCCTACCATTCAACCCAGCCATCCCACTCCTTGGAATTTACCCAAAGGAAATTAAATTGGCAAACAAACAAGCTGTCTGCACATTAATGTTTATTGCACTTCAATTCACAATAGCTAAGACCTGGAACCAACCCAAATGCCCATCAGCAGTAGACTGGATAAAGAACTTATGGGACATGTACTCTATAGAATACTATACAGCAGTCAAAAACAACGAAACCCGGTCATTTGCATCAAGATGGAGGAATTTGGAAAACATCATGCTGAGTGAATTAAGCCAGTCCCAAAGGGACAAATATCATATGTTCTCCCTGATCAGCAACAACTAACTGAGCACCAACGGGGAAACTTGATTAAATGAAATGGACACTATAAGAAACAGTGACTTGATCAGCTCTTGTCCTGACTGTTGACGTACAATGTAATACTTTATCCATTTTAGTATTTTTTTTTTGTTCTAGTACCGTTGGTTGAACTCTGTAATTAACACACAATTATACTTAGGTGTTTATATTTTAACCAAAAAGTGATCCCTGTTAGGAATTTGGAAAACATTATGCTGAGTGAAATAAGCCAATCCTAAAGGGACAAATACCACTTGTTTTCCTTGATAGGTGACAACTAACTGAGCACCAAAAAGGAAACCTGTTAAAGTGAAATGAACACTATGAGAAACGGTGACTTGATCAGCCCTCACCCTGACTGTTGATGAGCAACTTGATATGTTATCCCTCTTAGTATTTTTTTTGTTTGTTCTACTTAATACTTTTGGTTGAATACTGTAATCAATAGACAATTTTTCTTAAGTGTTGAAACTTAACTGAAAAGTGATCACTGTTAAATATAAGAGTGGGAATAAGAGAGGGAAGAGATGTGCAATTTGGGACATGCTCAAGCTTACTTACCTCAAACGGTAGAGTTAGAAACATACCAGGGGATTCCAATTCAATCCCATCGAGGTGGCATGTACCTATGCCATCTCACTAGTCCCAGTGATCAATTTCTGTTCACAATTGATCATAATGATAGGACTAAGAACCAAAGGGATCACATAAACAAGACTAGTGTCTGCAAATACTAGCTGATAGAATCAAAAAGGGAGAGAATGATCCAACATGGGAAGTGAGATACACAGCAGACCCATAGTATGGCAGATGTCCTAAACAGCACTGTGGCCTCAGAATCAGCCCTTAAGGCATGCGGATCCAGCTGAAAAGCCCAAGAGAGTATTTCAGGCATGGAAAGCCAAGACACTCTGGAAAAAAAAAAAAACTAAATGAAAGATTTCTGTGAGTGAGATCCCAGTGGAAAGAATGGGTCATCAAAGAAGGAGGTACCTTTCTCTGAATGGAGGAAAGAACTTCCACTTTGACCATGGCCTTGTCTAAAAATTATCAGAGTCAGTGAACTTAGGGGCTTCCATAGCCTTGGCAGCTCATAACAAGAGCCTAGGTTGATTACTGATGCCATAAACAAGAGTGTCAATTTGTTAAGTCAACAACAGGAGTCACTGTGCACTTACTCCTCATGTAGGATCTTTGTCCTTAGTGTGCTGTACATTGAGATTTAATGCTATAACTAGTACTCAAACAGTATTTTTCACTTTATGTTTCTGTGTGGGAGCAAACTGTTGAAATCCTTACTTAATGTATGCTAAGCTGATCTTCTGTATATAAAGAGAATCGAAAATGAATCTTGATGTGAATGGAAGGGGGGAGGGAGTAGGAAAGGGGAGGGTTGCATGTGGGAGGGACATTATGGGGGGGGAAGCCATTGTAATCCATATTCTGTACTTTGGAAATTTATATTCATTAAATAAAAGTTTTTAAAAAAAAAGAAAAAAAAATGATGTACCATTGGTCCAACTAACCAAAGAAATGAAGGTGTAAATTAATAAGAAATGAAAAAGGAGATGTTACAACAGATAACACAGAAATAAAGGAATAATCAGGAATTACTACAAACAGCTATATGCCAACAAATTGGAAAATCAGGAAGAAATGTATAGATTTCAGGGCACATAAAACCTACCAAAACTGACTCTTAAAGACACAGAAAACCTAGACAGACCAATGAAAAAGAAGGAGATTGAATCAATAATAAAAAATAGCTACCCATGTCATGATGCTCTGAAATATAAGTCCTTACACCAGGATGGTGCTCTCTGACCCTGAGTGGGTCTGAGCAGTAAAGGCAGGAATGTGGTAGAGGATTTCCTGAGGTGAAAGAGAAAAAAATCCTATCCTAGGAATGATCAGCATCTAATTGCAATGTAACTAGAAAAAACAATATTAGCAACCATGTATGCATGCACAGTATTGTATGTGACATTAGAATATCCAATGAAATATACTTGTGTAACTAAATATGGGAGAAAAAGAAACTAAAATGATATATAAGAAAATTTCCCTCTTTGGGGCTCAGGCTTCGGATAAAAATCCAATGGAGGGGGCCGGCACTGTAACATAGCAGGTAAAGCCACTGCCTGCAGTGCCAGCAACCCACATGGGCACCGGTTCAAGTCCTGGCTACTCCACTGCCAATCCATCTCTCTGCTATGGCCTGTCAAAGCAATAGAAGATGGCCCAAGTCCTTGGGCCCCTGCCCACTGCATGGGAGACCCAGAAGAAAGTTTCTGGCTCCTGGCTTCGGATCGGCCCAACTCCACCCAATGCAGCCATTCTGGGGACTGAACTAGTGGAAGGAAGACCTCTCTCTCTCTCTCTCTGCCTCTGCCTCTATTTAACTCTGCCTTTCAAATAAATAAATTAAATGTTTAAAAAAATCCAACTAACCTTATGCTGGCATAATAGTAATAATAATAAAAGACTGCTTCCTGCCCTGATGACTCATCTCTGATCAAATACCACTGCAATCCACTCATAATTTATCACTAGAAGGGAATTTAATGTGGGCCCAAACAGAGTGGCACAGCGGGTCAAGCCACCACTTGGGGCACCTGTATCCCACATTAGTGTGGTGGTTCCTGTTCCAGCTGCTCTGCTTCCCATCCAGCTTTCTGCTGATGTACATTAGAGATAGCAGATGTTGGCTGAGGCATCTGAGCCCTTGCAAAACATGTCAAAGACCCAGACAGACTTCCAAGCTCCTAGCTAAGTCCTCACCCAGCCACAGTAGTTGCAGGCATTGGGGACAGAAACAGTAGTTAGAAAACCTTTCTGTCACTCTGCCCTTCAAAGAGATGATAATAAATGAGCTATTTTACAAAAGAAATATGGACAGATTGAGAAACTTTCAAAAATAAATTCACCACGATTAACTTCACTATTAACAACTCAATTTTGATAGTTGGTATTCTTAATTTCATATATGAAATAATAAAGTAAAAGATTTGGTGTATCCTTGTAAGGAGTTAAACAAGGAGACAGAAACAGAGAAAGAGAGTTCTTCCATCTGCTGGTTCACTCCTCAGATGGCTGCAATGGCCGGAAGCTACACTGATCCAAAACTAGGAGCTAGGAGCTTCTTCTGGATTTCCAGTGACAGTGCAAGGGCCCAAGGACTTGAGCCAGCTTCTACTGCTTTCCCAGGCTATAGCAGAGAGCTGCATTGGAAGTGGAGCAGCCGGGACTTGAACCAGCACCCATATAGGATGCTAGCACCACAGCACTGGCCCCAACTGCATTTTTTTTAAATATCAACTGATATAAATAGGGCTTCAAAAATTTACTTCAAAAAAACATATATTTTTTATAAATGTCTGGAGAGAAATTAAACTTGTATTAATGTATTTATATAGCTTTTTATAAATAGGATAATTATATTTTAACTTATGTGTCAAAATCTCTGAAGTCATTGGGTGCAGACAGTTAACTCCAAAGTTGGTGGAATTTTTATCACCTATTAAAAGCACCCCACCTGGGCCAGAACAATTCATTGTAAGTGAGTAGTTTAATGACCAATATCCCCTTGTCAGGGTCAACAGTTACAGATAGGGCTTTCCAATTTCTTTGTATAGTTGCACCCAACCCCTCCTGGCCATCAGCTTAAAACTGCCCTGGCACAGCAGCTTAGCATGCTGTGTCACAACACCAGCCCCTCTGTTCCTTTATTAACTATTAGTATGTACCAAGTGTTCAAAATAGTACCCAATCTCTTTATTGCATGGTCTTTGAGCAGTACTTAGTGCCATCATTTTGGTTCACTCCCCTTTCCAAAGTGTTTAAAACTATTAAAAATCATTAATCATGATAAATTTTCCAGGCTAGAATAAATAATTGGTAGGATTGTCTTCAAAACATAATCTGCCTGGAATGTATATGTAAAAGAAAACAGGGTGGGGATAGACAGGGAATAAACATGCCCAGAGAACTGTCATCCAGAAACAATAGTTTTGAAGTAAACACGCTAGGTATTGACATCTGCTATGTCACCTGCTCCAGCACCCCTATAGATAATGAAAAACAAAGTAGATGTGCTCCAGTTAGTAACAAAGCCCTCTCATCCAAACAATTGAGGTAAAGCAGCCATTCCTGAGCTAGCAATCACATATTTTATTTTTCTAAATAATACATATTTTTAAAGTAGAACTGTAGAATTAGACTTAAATAGAATAAATTTCTTTAAAAATCCAAAATGAGAGGCTGGCACTGTGGCATAATGGAGAAAACTTCCTCCTACAGTGCCAGCATCCCATATGGGTGCCAGTTAAATTCCTGGCTGCTCCACTTCTGATCCAGCTCCCTGCTAATGTGCTTGGGAAAGTAGTGGAAGTTGGCAAGTACTTGTGCCCCTCACCTATATGAAGAAGCTCTTAGCTCCTAGTTTCAGCCTGGCCCAGCCCTGGTCATTGCAGCCATTTTGGGAGTGAATCAGTGGATGGAAGATTGATCTCTTGATCACGATCTCTCTCTCTGCCTCTCAAATAAATAAATCTTAAAAAAAGTTTGCAAACAAATCCAATAATAGATTTCAATATTTATATTAATTTCATTCTATCAATCAGCCTATCTGACTACCTGATTGCAAAGTCCCCTGCCTTATATATCTGAGGTCTGTCCCTTTACATGAGTAGTAAGTAAGGCATTCACTGCCTTACTGCATTTCCACAGTGAGAGGGAAGTACAAAAGAGAATGCCCCATAAAAAAGCACTTTAGGGTGATCACTGATAGATAACATGGATGAGTGCAATACTGACAGAAGCTTCCCACTGGGTGAATGGAAGACTTTAGTTAAGAGGCATTCAGAGTTCCAGAGGAAGGGGATACTTTGGTTCTTTTCACATTGCTAAAAACGAGGGGCCCAGGACCACCCAACAGAAAGAACAGAACTGCATAATTCTTCCAAGAAGTAACTAGAAATCTTTAAAAGTTAACCAGTTGAAAGTAAAATATGCATTGGAAACATACGCATGCACATATGGTCTCATTAAACAGAATTATGAAAAGATAAATTTCTTGTATAAACTACTCAAAACTAGAACAATTTCAGGTTAAACGGTGTCTATAATCAGATCATTTTAACATAGCAGAATCTTGAGTCTTGAAACAAGAGCTAAGTGGGAAGCTAAGTGTTTGTATGCATGTTTATATAAAACCATACATTATGGGGGCCAGTGCTGTGGCATAACCAGGTAAAGCCACTGCCTGCAGTGCTGGCATCCCATATGGTCGCCAGTTTGAGTCCCAGCTGCTCCACTTCTGATCCAGCTCTCTACTATGGCCTGGGAAAGCAGTAGAAGATGGACCAAGTCCTTAGGCCCTTGCACTCATGTGAAAGACCTGGAAGAAGCTTCTGGTTCCTGGCTTCAGATTGGTGCAGCTCTGGCCATTGCAACCAACTGGGGAGTAAACCAGTGAATGAAAGATCTCTCTCTCTCTCTGACTCTCCTCCTCTCTCTGTGTAACTCTGACTTTCAAATAATGGCTCCTGGATTCAGATCAGCCTAGCTATAGCTATTGTAGCCATTTGGGGAGTGACCCAGTGGATGGAAGACCTTACTTTCTGTGTATCCCTCTCTCTGTCTGTAACTCTCTCTCTCAAATAAAATCTTGGGGCCAGTGCCGTGGTACAGCAGGTTAATGCCCTGGCCTGAAGTGTAGGCATCCCATAGGGGTTGCGGTTCTAGTCCCAGCTGCTCCTCTTCCAATCCAGGTCTCTGCGATGGCCTGGGATAGCTAGCAGTAGAAGATGGCCCAAATCCTGGGGCCTCTGCACCTACGTGGGAGACCCAGAAGAAGCTCCTGGCTCTTGGCTTCAGATCGGCACAGCTCCAGACATTGCGGCCATCTGAGGAGTGAACCAGTGAATGCAAGACCTCTCTCTCTGTCTCTACCTCTCTCTGTAACTCTGTCTTTCAAATAAATGAAAATAGATCTTTAAAAAAATAAATAAAATCTTAAAAAATAAAATAAAATAAAAATAAAAGATCTGAAATAATCTAATAACCTAATGGTATCTATAACTCAGTAAATTAAGAAAAATCTAAACACAAAGTTAGCTGAAAAGGAAGCAACAGGCTGGCGCCGCGGCTCACTAGGCTAATCCTCCGCCTTGTGGCAATGGCACACCGGGTTCCAGTCCCAGTCAGGGCGCTGGATTCTGTCCCGGTTGCCCCTCTTCCAGGCCAGCTCTCTGCTGTGGCCAGGGAGTGCAGTGGAGGATGGCCCAAGTGCTTGGGCCCTGCACCCCATGGGAGACCAGGAGAAGCACCTGGCTCCTGCCTTCGGATCAGTGCAGTGCGCCGGCCGCAGCGCGCAGGCCGTGGCGGCCATTGGAGGGTGAACCAACGGAAAAGGAAGACCTTTCTCTCTGTCTCTCTCTCTCACTGTCCACTCTGCCTGTCAAAAAAAAAAAAAAAGAAAGAAAGAAAGAAAAGGAAGCAACAAAGATCAAAACAGTAATAAAAGTCAATTGTGAAATAATAGAAAGTAAGCATATTCTTAAATCTTGACAAAACTGACAAATTCTTACATCAAATAAAAAAAGTGCAAATAAAACAAGATATGAAGAGATGCTATGATAGCAGTGCAAAGGATCATAACAGAGTAATATGAAAAATTATGCATCAATAAAATTAATAATCTAGGGGCCCACGCTGTGGTGCAGTGGGTTAAAGCCTTGACCTGAAGCACAGGCATCCCATATCCGGGCTGATTCTAGTCCTGGCTGCTCCTCTTCCTATCGAGCTCTCTGCGATGGCCTGGGAAAGCAGTAGAAGATGGCCCAAGTCCTTTGGCCCCTACACCCACATGGGAGACCCAGAAGAATCTCCTGACTCCTGGCTTTGGAACGGCACAGCTCTGACCGTTGCAGCCATCTGGGGGTGAACCAGTGGATGGAAGACTTCTCTCTCTGTCTCTACCTCTCTCTGTAACTCTCTTTCAAATAAATAAAATAAATATTTAAAAATAATAAAATAAAATTGATAATCTAGGGGCCAGCAAGTGCTGTGGTGTAGGGGATGAAGCCACTATCTGCAGTGCTTGCATCCCATATGGGTGCTGATTTTGGTCCCAGCAGCTCCACTTCTGATCCAGCTCTCTGCTATGGCTTGGAAAAGCAGTGGATGGCCCAAGTCCTTAGGTCCCCTGTACCCACGTGGGAGACCTAGAAGCTCTAGGTGCCTGATTTTGGATCACTCCAGCTCCAGGCATTGCAGCCATTTAGGGAGTGAACCGGCAGAGAGAGGACCTCTCTCTCTCTCTGCCTCTCTATAACTCTGCCTTTCAAATAAATAAAAAGAAATCTTAAAAAAAAAAAAAAAAAGTAACAGGGGCCAGTGCTGTGGCATAGCAGGTAAAGCCGCTGCCTGCATCACCAGCATCCCATATGGGTGCTAGTTTGAGTTACAGCTGCTCCACTTCAGATCCAGCTCTCTGCTATGGCCTGGGAAAGCAGAAGATGGCCCAAGAGGGTGGGTCCCTGCATGCACAAAAAGGAGACCTGGAAGAAGCTCCTGATTCCTGGCTTCAAATTGGTACAGCTCTGGCCATTGTGGCCAATTGGGGAGTGAACCAGCAGATGGAGGTCCTCTCTCTCCCTCTGCCTCTCCTCTCTATCTGTGTGACTCTGACTTTCAAATACATAAATAAATAATCTTTTTTTTAAAAAAAAACTATATATTTTTTTAAAAATAACAATTTTTTTAACTATTGAAAATGTATATGAAATGGATCAATTCCTAGAAACATATAACCCACCAAGACTGAAAGTTGAAGAAATCACAGATACTAACAGATCTTAATGAGTAAAAAGACTGAGCAACACAATGTTTCCCTCAAAGAAAAGGCCACAACCTAGGGGGTGTATGACTGGTTTCTACCAAACATTTGAACAACATCACAATACTGATCCTGCAACTCTCCTAACACCTGAGGGAATGATATCTCTGTACTCATTTTATAGGGCTATCATCACTCTGATGTGAAAGCCAGGCAGACACTAAAAGAAAGTAAAACAACAGGCCAATATCTCAGATAAACAGATGGAACATCACTCAGGAAAATACTAGCAAACAGTATTTAAGGGATCATTTACCACAATTAGGTGGGATTTGTTCCTAGGTTGCAAAAATGGTTCAACGTCTACAAACTGGTAAATATGACCCACCACAATAATATAATGAAGGGCAAAACTATAGTCCATCACCAGAGATGCAAAAAATGCAGAAAGCTTTAGCAAACCATGAAACCAATATTCTAAGCTAAAGTACTTCAAAAAGTTTGCAGAAAGTGGAAGTAACATAAGTTCACTCTAGTAAAAATATTTTTTAAATCATATGGAACCTTTTAAACTTTTTTTAAAGATCTATTTATTTATTTGAAAGGCAGAGCTTACAGAAAGATAAGGAGACAAAGCAAGAGAAAGAGAGATCTTCTGTCCATTGTTTCACTTCTCAAATTGCCTCAATGGCCACGCTGGGCTGGTCTGAAGCCAGGAGCCAGGAGCTTCTCCCAGACCTCTCACATGGGTGTAGGGGCCCAAGGACTTGGGCCATCCTCCACTGCTTCCCCAGACCCATTAACAGGGAGCTGGATCTGAAGTGGAACAACAGGGACTCAAACCAATGCCCACAGGGGATGCTGGCATTGCAGGTGGCAGCTTTACCTGCTATGCCACAATGTCAACCGCTGAACTTCTTTTTGTTAAAAAAAAATCTATTTATTTTATAGTCAGCATGCTAAACAGAGATCTTCCATCGACTGGTTCAAAAACCAAATGTCTGCAATGGCTGGAACTGGTCTAGGCTGAAGCCAGGGACCAGGAACTCTATCCAAGTCTCTCACATGGTTGGAAAAGCTCCAATTGCAGGGAGCTGGATCAGAAATGGAGCACCTGATAACTGAACTGGCACTATCAGTGTCCCCATTGGTGGCTTCACCTGCTATGCCACAACACTGGCCCCATCAGTGAACTTTTAAAAACTCCTAGTGTGAGCATTTCAAACAAAAATTTTTACATAAAAATAACCTTATCTTTTATTTCAACTTTTCACAATCTTTCTGATGTATCCTCATACATGCAATTGGAGTTTGAGATAGAAAGAGAATGAGTAAATCACAAAATGTATAGTCAGTCATGGCTAAAACACCCCATGATTTGTGAACATCAATTTATAGACTGAAAATCCTCAGTGACACCCTAATCTGGATAGATACAAGGAAAATGACCCTAAGGAAATCAGAAACTGAGGAATCTCATAAACAAAATAACTTGAAAGCAGTGAGAGAAATTGTAGTCCATAGTACACCAGGAACAACCAGGCATGATGATGTCTGATTTCACCTCTGAAACAATGGAAAGACATCTACAAAGTTTTGAAAGAAAATATCCTCCAATCCCTGATTAATGATCTAGGGGAACTATTCTAAAATGTGAGGTGAACAGGAGTAGGCACTGTAGTACAATGCATTCAGGTGCTGATTGGAATGCCCATTTATCCTGAGGGTCTGTGTTCAAGTTCCACCTCTGCTTTTAATGTAGCTTCCTGCTAATGTGCCTAAAGGGAGGTGGCAGGTGTGGGCTCAAACACTGGATCCCTGTCACCTGCACAGAAGACCTAGACTGAGGTCTAGTTTCCTGGAACTAAAGCCTGAGCTTGTGGAAATTTGGGAATGAGCCAACAGATGGAAGATGCCTCCCTCCCTCTCTCTCTATCTGTATGTGTGTGTGTGTGTGTCATTCTGCCTTTTAAATAAATAGACATTGAAATACGAGGTGAACAACATATGTTCTGATGAAAACAAACTACTAAATTAATCACCAGTAGACCTGCACTGTGGAATGCTAAAGGAAGTTCACCCTACTGACAGGAAATAATGCAAAATTCTAATGTGGACATACAGGAAAGAATCAGGTTCATTAAAAATGGTATACATGGGTGAGCACAGAGAAAGCATTATGGTGCAGTGGGTTAGGCCATCCCCTGAAATGCCAGCATCCCATTTAAGCACTGATTTAAGTCCTGCTGCTCCACTTCTGGTTCAGCTCCCTGCTAATGCACCTAGGAAAAGCAATAGAAGATGGCCTGAGTACCTGGGCCATTGCTACCCAAGTGGGAAACCTGGATGGAATTCCAGGCTCCTAGCTTTGGTCTTGGCAAGCCCAGTGCCAGTCATGGTTGTCTCTTCCTCTGTCTCTCTTAACTTTGCCTTTCAAATAAAAATCAAACAATAAAAATTTGTGTGTAAAGATAAAAGGCTATATACCTTGTTATTCTCTTAATTTTGTCAAAAGAGGTATGATTAATTGAAGAAAAACTTATACTATGTGGGACACTTATATATTGATTGACTATGTAAACATGTATAAAATCATAGCACAATGTATAGAGGTCAAAAATGGAACTAATCTATTAAACAGCTCCTATATTGGCTATGAAATACTACAGTATAACCTCAAGAATATTGTAGCAAATTATTCATAGTTTAAATCTTTGGAGGAAATAATAGCAAATTCATGCATAATCAGAGAAAATTAATGAAACAAAGCAGTATATGTTTTTGATAGGACTGCCAAAACACAGTACTATAGATGGGTTGGCTTCAACAACAGAAAATTATTTTGTCATAGTTTTGGAGGATGAAAGTTCAAAGAACAAGCTGCCTCTGGGTTGGTTTCTACTTTCCATTGATGACTTTCCTTTAGGTTTGAAGGTGGCAAAATTCTCACCACAACCTCTCTTGGTCTTTTCTGCAGGTGCTCTCTTCCCTCATTGTCTCTCTCACAAAGTTGCAGTTGGATTGGATTAGGATCCACCTACAGGCCCTCAGTTAACCTTAACTGCCTCTTTGAAGGCATTCTCTCAAATAGTAATTTGGGGATTAGAGTGGCCATTTATAGATTTTGAAAGAAAATAATTCAGTCCATAAAGTAGAACTAAACAAACAAGAGAAGTACCAAAATGAAATATTTAGAATAATTTATAGGTGCAGGCATTTAGCCTCATGGCTAAGATGTCAATTAGAATCTCTTTGTATCACACTGGAGTCCGTGGGCTTAATTCCAACTCCAGCTTCCAGGATGGGTAAGTCCTGATAGGCAGTAGTGATGGTTCAAGTAATTGAGTTACAGGCACCTGTGTGGAAGGCCTGAATTGAACTCCTATCATCTGACTTCAGCCTGGCCCAGTTCCACCTACTGCAGACATCTAGAGAGTAAACTAGTGGATAGATCTCCCTGTCTCTGAAATAAACAAAACATTTATAAATTATTAAACATACTTGATGAGCCAGAAGAAAAGTAATAAAGAAAGAGGAAGAAGTCAGTTGAGACAAATGGAAAACAAGTATCCATATTGTCATAAATATGAATAGTAAGGGCACCATTTCAGCTTTCATGTTCCACAACAATGTAGCATATTCTCATCTAGGTTTCAATTTGAATTATATAACAAAATGTCCTTTTAAGATTTTATTTATTTATTTGAGAGGTAGAGACACAGGGAGAGGGAGAAATGGGGAGAGAGAGAAAGAGAAAGAGAGGTTCTCCATCCTCTGGTTCACTCCCCAAATGGCTGCAACAGCTGGAACTGAGCTGATCCAAAGAGAGGAGCCAGGAGCTTTTTCTGGATCTCCCATTAGTGCAGGGGCCCAATGATTTGGGCCATCTTCCCACTGCTTTCCCAGGCCATAATTAGAAAGCTGGATCAGAAGAGGAACAGCCAGACAAAATGTCTTTTTGATATGGCATCAGAAAGAACAGAGACCAATTTGCACCAATATTAGATAGCTCTAATGTCTTATAATCATGCAAACTTTACCTTGCTTATGTGTATTATCTGATGCTACATTATATTTATTATTATGATTCCATTTTAATTAATAAATCCCCTTGAGGCTTGTATTTTGGTGCTACAGATTAACCCAAGGACCTGGGTCATCTTATACTGCTTTTCCAGGCCATCAGCAGGGAGCTGGATTGGAAGTGGAGCAGCCGGGACTCGAATCAGCACCCAAATGGGATGCTGGCACTGCAGGAGGCGTGTTACCCACTATGCCACAACACCAGCCCCGATACAAAGTTTTAATAATTAACTGCTTACTGGGGTTTGCTTTACTGGACATAATTACCTTGTGAAGAAGCCTGGGAGTTGCCTGTTGAAGACACAGGACCCAGCTGAGATACAATTCCAACCACCAGACACATAAGTGAAGCCATCTGCAAGGCACTAGCCTCAGTACAGGCCCAAGATGACTTAACCCTCATTTGTGTGCTCCCTTCAGCAGCGCATATATTAACCCTCATTTGTGATCCCAGGCAACACCTCCACAGGAAGTACCTACCTAAGCCCATCTCAAAATGTTGAATTAGGATTATAAGTATAGGGGTTATACTTTAAATTTGCAAGTTTTCTGTTGACTTTTGGCAAATAAAATGCTGTTATGTTTTGGTGAGAAAAAGAACTGAATTATATTCCAAATACAATGATCAGAACTTCATGATCACACACAGATATATTCATGAGCATGAGGCACGCCAACCAGAGGGATGTCAGGAGGGTCACTGCCACATACTTGTCTGCAGATCATAAGACTATGCTCCAGGGGCTGGCGCTGTGGTATAGCAGGTAAAGCTGCCATCTGCAGTGCCCGCATCCCACATGGGAGAGGGAGAGATGGGGAGAGAGAGAAAGAGAAAGAGAGATCTTCCATCCTCTGGTTGGACCAGTTCAAGTCCCAACTGCTCCACTTCCAATCCAGCTTTCTGCTATGGCCTGGGAAAGCAGTAGAAGGTGGCCCAAGAACTTGAGAGGGATATCCTGAGAGGGATACCTGGAAGAAGCTCCTGGCTCCTAGCTTCATGTCGGCACAGCTCCAGCCTGTGGCCTTTTGGGAACTGAACCAGCAGATGGAAGACTTCTCTCTCTCTGCCTCTCTGTAACTCTACCTTTCAAATCAATTAATTAATTTTAAAAAAGACTATGATTCAATTTTTTACATATATTTTGCGTTGTATGTCATTTCATTTGTATTTATCAAAACAATTAAAGTGATTGATTGCCATTTTAAACATTTGAAAAAAGTTTAATATTAAATGTCTATAGAATTTATGACTATCAACCATTGATAACTAGAATTAAGTGAGGAAAACTTGTATTACAAACCTTTGGGGCTCACACAATCCATAAACAGTATGAGGAGAAAGGATAAGGATAGCCATGCTCAAGTCAAAGTCTCTTAAAACAGTTCTAGATTGACGTGATTCCTAAAATCAATCTCAAAACTAAACATGATTCCTAAAATCAATCTCAAAACTAAACATGAGTATTGAATTAGCTGTGGCAAGACAGCACTGCTCAAAACTAAGAGACCCTGCTATCCACAAATCATGTGACACTGGTCTACTCACTTATCTCCTAAAAATCTACACTGTTCCTTCTCTCTTATAGGCAGATGGATCCTTATCACCTCTCCTGTCCTGCCAGGAAGAACTCTCAGGACAGACGGGGCATCATCACATCTCTATACCAATGGTGGTTACAGACTAGGCTTCAGAGAGCTCCAATTCTGGAAATAATGGAAGCAGAATGAAGTACTGGGAATGGGCTTGGGGCAATACAGATAGACTCTCAAGACAAATTACCAACTCCACTGCAGGCAACACCTTCAAGACCTTTCCAATAAGTAACATTTCCTAGGGCCTTGCTTCTCATAGATTACACAAACTATCCAATGTCACCGGGTCTGTAGTCGCTTATGCATGAGCTAAGATAGCATCACTCAAATCTCTGTCTTTCTGGGCAGTAGTATCCATAGTTGCCTCAGCCATACCATGCTAGGATTCATCTTTAAAAGGGATTCATTTGTTTGCCTGTGAAGCATTAAGCAGGTGTGGACCAAAGGGTTATCCTTTCAGGTGGATTTCTACTCATGAAATCATTCTTCCTTACAGCAAACTACTGTTTTCTAAAGAAATAGGATCATCTTTCAGCACTCTAATTTCCCTTAGAGATCCAGCATTCTTGGAAACTAGAATTTGTGTAGGTGTCTATAAACCCATACAATGTTATGGGCAGGATACACAGTGCAGCAGGGGGCAGGAAGTTTCACTTGCTGAGGAGATGCAACAAACCCCACAAATACAACTACACTCTTGTGAACAGCCTGTACATTGGCGCACAATGATTTCTCTGGGAAATCAGGGCTATGTCACTGGTACTGGGAATGCCTTCAGGTTACAGATGGATAAATCAATGTCATATAGGTCAGTAACAGGATCCTCTAATGGCTGAGCTGGAACTAGACTCACTCCAAACACCTCCCAGCTCATACAATCTGCAGGTGCTCCTTGCTCCACTGCCATCTTGGATTGACCACACCATTTGTGGAACATGTGAAATCAGATTCTGCATGATGGAAGAACACAGGCCTTCTAGTAAAGCACCTACCTCCAGCAGAGTAATCACTCAAAGCTCAGCCCATGGTGGGCTTCCTCACCCTCAGACCTTAGGTTCTAATGACTGTGCTGTTCCCCACAGGCCCAGAGCTGTGGCAAGCAACTCCCTATCAGGCCTCACCCACATGAGAACCATGGATGCTTCTGCTCCCAACAAGAGGAAAACAAACTACTCCCAGGGATCCCTGTGGTCTGTGGATCCCATCTTTCTCTCTGGCACTTACCTTCAGGAACACAGAATACATTCAGTGTCTTTGAATCAGCATCAGGAGGGTTGCAGGGCCTCGAATTTCAGGGAAGAAGAGGACAGGAGTGAGCAACATGACCCATGCTGAGAAAGACCTGAAAAATCCCTTCTCATTGATCATTGCTGGTGCTGTAATGGAAGGGAGAGACTTCACTTCCCCTAGCTTCTGCACACCTTTGCAAGGAAACAAGAAAACTATGTGTCTATTTCCTGGGCACTCAGCTCTGCTACCTTGAGACCAGATGTGATGCATCGGAATTGGCCTCTATCTGCCAACCATGTAGAATTCTGGTGACTAATTTATGGATTCACAAGCTTACATTTTAAAGGAATAGAGAAATTTTACTGTGGACACTGGTGATCACTATCATTATATTTATTTTAATTTTTAGTTCTGACAATTGTACTGTATTTATATAACACATATGTATTTATTGTAGATCTTCTATAAAGCATGGGGAAAATTGCAATGAGTATTTTACTTTAAGATATTTGAACAAGAAACTGATATTACTATGGCAACTCATGCCTAACCTTTAAAAAGATGCTTGCTTAGCAGAGATGTTAAGAAATGTAGACAAGAAACCAAAAAAAGCTAAAAATGATGACCATGACAAGACAAAGAAAGAGAAAACTAAACAGTTCTGGAAAAGGGTCAGAGATAGATATCACAAAGTGAGGCTCACATGGAGCTAAAAACTAAAGGTAAAATTCACAGACTGCTTCAGGAGTACATTTACATAGCTGTCAAATGCTGCATCTTAAACTCTATGAGACTGCCCACTCAGATTGTGCCACCTTTTACATTTTACTATTGGTGGTTTGCAAAACAATAAATCCTGTGTGTTGATGCATTGTGTTCTATACCAGTGCTCACCATTCCTCCATCATATTGACTGCACCTAGTTATAGGAATTTAATAGTTTTTAAAGTTTTACATTCCTGTATATGCAAAGATTTGTTTTATTGATATGCAATAAAGGCATAGAAATTCTTTAAAAAATAAAAGCATGCTTGCTCTAATCTCTTAAAGTAACTTGTGAGTCTTCCATGGATCATATTTGAGAGTTGGGGAAACTCTTCTATTGCATACACTAGAATAAGATACTGGGTCCCAAGGCTCGTGCCTCCCAAATTCATTGTACAAATACAAAAATTACAATGTCTGGTAGCTACTTGCCTAGGAACTCCTGAAATCCATCTGTTCATCTCTGTCACAAATCCTCCCTTATCCTTTTGAGAGCAGGACCTTAACTTTCCCTGACATTTGCTGCTTTGTGCCACCCACTAGGCAAGGAGGTCAAACAGAATTTCATGGATCTCCCAATACTAAAGAAGCTCCTCTCCAAATAGAGATGGGCATGGCTCCTGTGGTCAGGGATGATATGTTCTTGAGTGGGAGTGTGATGTGCTAACTCTTGGTTAACAACCTACCCATGGTTTCCTCTATACCGAAGATATCATTTGTGCTATTCAAATTCCTGTGGCTTGTCTGACTCCGCCCTTGCTCTACAGTGACTTCATTCCACAAATTAAGGAATGAGTCTCCAAATGTGATCCCTGTTAAATATAACAGTGGGAATAAGAGAGGGAAGAGATGTATAATTTGGGACATGCTCAAGCTGACTTGCCCCAAATGGTAGAGTTAGAAGCATACCAGGGGATTCCAATTCAATCCCATCAAGGTGGCATGTGCCAATGCCATCTCACTAGTCCAAGTGATCAATTTCAGTTCACAATTGATCATAATGAAAGGACTAAGAGTCAAAGGGATCACATAAACAAGTCTAGTGCCTGCTAATACTAACCGATAGAATAAATAAAGGGGAGAGCGATCTAACATGGGAAGCGGGATACACAGCAGACCCATAGAATGGCAGATGTCCTAAACAGCACTCTGGCCTCAGAATCAGCCCTTAAGGCATTCGGATCCAGCTGAAAAGCCCATGAGAGTATTTCAGGCATGGAAAGCCAAGATACTCTGGCAAAAAAAAAAAAAAAAAAAAAAAAAAAAAAAAAAAAAAAAAAACAAACTAAATGAAAGATCTCTGTGAGTGAGATCCCAGTGGAAAGAACAGGTCTTCAAAGAAGGAGGTACCTTTCTCTGAAAGGAGGAGAGAACTTCCACTTTGACTATGATCTTGTCTAAATAAGATAAGAGTCAGAGAACTCAAAAGGCTTCCATAGCCTTGGAAACTCATGATTGGAGCATAGGGAGATTACTGATGCCATAAACAGGAGTGTCAATTGGTAAAGTCAACAACAGGAGTCACTGTGCACTTACTCCTCATGTAGGATCTTTGTCCTTAGTGTGCTGTACATTGAGATTTAATACTATAACGAGTACTCAAACAGTATTTTTCACTTTGTGTTTCTGTGTGGGAGCAAACTGTTGAAATCTTTACTTAATGTAAACTAAACTGATCTTCTGTATATATAGAAAATTGAAAATGAATCGTGATATGAATGGAAGGGGAGAGAGAGCGGGAAAGGGGAGGGTTGTGGATGGGAGGGAAGTCATCTGGCGGGGGGGGAAGCCAATGTAGTCCATAAGCTGTACTTTGGAAATCTATATTCATTAAATAAAAGTTAAAAAAAAAAGGAATGAGTCTCAAACATCTAAGCCTAGGCACCTGCATCTCAGACCAGAGAAGCAACTGTGCCATGAATATATAGATCTCAAAGTTACACTCCTTGAAATAGAAAATGAACTTGCAGGTATCAAAGAGCTAGCCTGTACCAAAGAGCATTTGGTCCTATGTCCTTTCCTAGGAATGGTTCCTCCTATTTACATGGTCACACACTTCTGCCACCAGGAGCTGCTCATACTAGGACTGGAGATGTGGACTCTAAGAATTCCTGAGAAGACAGAAAGTAGGAAGACCACGCTCACTGACAGTTTGCTGTCCTTAGGCACTCCCTTTCTCTGTGTCCAAGCTGTATACTCCATGTGTTGACTGGACTTCGCATTTGGAGGATTTATCTTTTCCTGAATGCAGAAGAATGAACAGTCCCTGTTATGAAGATACAGGGACTGACAATCAGGGAGCAGGATTGACAAATGCAGAATCCAACAAAGATTAAGAGCTAAGCGCAATCTTTTCTGATCACCGCTACTAAAAATACTTAGTCATGTACCTGTGCTGTCTGGCCATGTTTGGTTTGGTATTTATTTATTTTATGAATATATTCTTTAAACAGATATTCAGATAAAATTAATATTACCTTTCCTCACAACCCCTGTCCTGAATCAATCATTGTGATGTACAGTTTACATCCTCCTATCACTTTTCTCTTATACTTATATCCACATGTCTATAGAAATGTGCAGTGAAGGAAAGACAGATTTCATGTGGCTTTGAGTTTGGAATACAATATGAAATGTTACATAAAATTCCAAAATAATCCAATACATACTTTTTAAAATTTCAGAAATCATATAACTTTCTTATGTAGTATAGTTGAGTTATGAATATAGCTCACCTATCATGGAATTCATGAACTAAAAGCATACATATAAATCATTCCTTTCCAGTAATTGGTAGCCATCTCTGCTGCCAATTTAGAACACTTTAACACCTCTAAAAGAAAGTAGGAGGTGGGGCAGTTGGCCTAGTGCTGAACATGCTGCTGGGGACACCCAGATCACGTAGTGCCAGGATTTGAGTGCCATTTCCACTGCTGGTTGAATTCTAGCTTCCTGCTAGTTGGAAACCCTGGGGGCACATCCAGTAGGCAATGGCTCAAGTAATTGGGAACCCTAAGCCATTTGGAGACCTGGAGTTAGTTCCCAGCTCGCAGCTTTTTAAAAGTTGTTTTAAAAATAATCAATTTGTTAAAAAAAAAAAATAAAAAACAGAGAGAGGAAGAGAAATTGTCCACCCAGTAGTTCACTCACCAAATACCTACTATATCTAAGACTGGGCCAGGCTGAAGCCAGAAACCTTAGATCTTAATCTGTGTTTCCATGCAGGTTGCAGGAACCCATGTACTTAATAAACATCACGATGATCACCTACTGCCTCCCATGGTGTGCACTGGCAAGAATATGGAATTGGAAGAGCCAGGTTTAAACTCAGCTACTCTTATGTGGAATGTAGCTATCCAAACAATTTAACTACTGCACCAATCACCCAACTCAGCATAAAATTTTATATTGGAGTATCAGGTGGATATTACCTGCTTTCCATTCATGGAAAACATTTAGAAACAGAAAATAAACCTTTGAAATATCAATTTTTCCTTGGGAGAAAATAGTTCACAGTGTTGTGAGTTTCAGGGTAGAAGTTGGCATTTAGCAATTGGATAAATCTCTGGACATTTATGGGTTTGTTGCCAGACTTAGTGCTCTGGATTGGAAATTATTTATCCCTTCTGAAACTCATGGGGAAATTTAATCCCAATTGTGAGATATTAAAAATTGGGTCCAGGGGCTGGCACTGTGGCCTAGCATGTAAAGCAATCCCACATGGTCACCAATCCAACTCTCTGTATGGCCTGGGAAAGCAGTAGAGGATGGCCCAAGTCCTTGGGTTGGGCCTCTGCACTCACGTGAGAGACCCAGAAGAAGGTCCTGGCTCCTGGCTTCGGATCAGCCCAGCCCTGGCCATTGTGGCCATCTGGGGAGTGAATCAGCCACCAGAAGACCTCTCTCTCTCTCTGCCTCTCCTTTTCTCTGTAACTCAGACCTTCAAATAAATAAATGACTCTTAAAAGGGGGTGGGGTTTAGGACAGACTTTCTTAGAGGTGATTAGGATAAATCCACTCACGTGATTAATGGGTTAATGGCTGATCTCCAGAGGTTTTCCATGAAATCCACTTTGGATTGGCCTCTCTCTCCCTCCCTGAATTTGTCCCCGTGCCACCTCAGGCCTCTGCCAAAAAAAAAGGACACCGCCAGACGCTGCTCAACCTCGGGACCAAAACCTTGAACCAAATAAACCGTTTCTACCGCCCACCCGGCGTGCGACACTGTGCTCACGGTAACAGGAAAAAGGACGCAGTGTCCTAGGAAGAGCTACTCCGAGAGAACTCGGCGGTGCACCTGAGACTCCACTCCCCTTGTAGTTAGAAAACTCAGGGCAATCAGGGCACCGTGGGCAGAAAGAGGGGCAGGAGGACCCGCAGACCACAGCTCCTCCCCCAGTGCAGTCCACAGTCTCCCTGAGGACCGTCCCAGCCTAACTGCACAAACAGGGCAGACCTGGGGCTGCGGTCCCTGGGCTGAGCCTACAGGGGCAGAAGCCCAGGTCCTGGCCACCAGCGCAGCTCCCACCCGGTGGGCCCCACACTCACCATTTCCTCGCTTCCGAGGCATTCTGGAGTTCTTGGGCGGCTCCTGCGGTGCAGGAAGTTCACACAGCGCAGCCCCTGAGGCACCGGAGCCAGCTCAGCAGCAGAACTGGGGACCATTCCCAGAGGTGCCACAAAGAAAGATCCCGCTGGGCTCCGCAGGGTCGCCCTGACGTGCCTGATTGGACAGTGGCCGCACTACGTCACAGAAGGTGTAGCCAATCAGAATCCGCTAGGCTGGGGCGGTTCCTTGGGGCGGTGCCTGGTAACAGGGGAGGTGGGGCTCAGACTGAAGCCGCTGTCTTCTCCGGGCCCGGGCGCTCCGGCAGCAGGGGGCGCTGTCCCTGCTCTGGTGACCTCGGCTTCTGGGCGCCCTCAGCTGTCTGCGGTCCTGCTGGATCCTGTGAGCCCAAGCTTGCTTCCTGAGAGCTGCAGTTTACAAGGTGCTCGCTGAACGCGTGCCTTTCCCGCAGTCTTGGCTTCTTGTTGTTAACTCCTCTGAAGGTTCCTAAGCTGTTTACTTGAATGTACTTAAAGATATCACATGAACTATTTTTCCTTTGATTTCTTTCGCAGCGATTTGTTAGTCTATGTTTTGTTCTTCAAGTTGTTTTCTGTTTATTTCCTGCTGGTGAATAGTAAAACAGTTGATGGCATATATTGACTTTCTACCCAGTGATCTTGTTAAATTTTCTTAATATTTTCTATATCTGAATTATGTTGGATTATCTGTTGATAATGTCATCAACCACATATATTGACAGTTTTGTTGCTTAAAAGTTGGTCCTTTCACCGAATATTTCCTTTTTATTAATTTCTCTGATTATGTTTCTATGTTGAATAGAAATAATGAGAAGAGACAGCTTTGTCTAGGTCTGCTCCCAGGGAAAAAGATTTCAGTGTTCTGTGTCAATTATGCTGTTTTTAATAGGCTCACTATAGTAGGTAATCTTAGTTGGAATAATGAAGTTGCTAATATGTACTTTCTAACAGCTTCTTATTTAAGGTTAGATACTAAATTTGATTAAATCTTCTAATCTAAGTGATTATGTAACTTTTTCTTGTATTTTTACTCACATGGATAATCGACATTCGTTTTTAATGGTTAACCATCTTTTAGTATATCCAGCTTGTTATTAATATATGTTATTAATATATGATTTTGTATATTGTTTAACACAATAATTTTTCTTTGAGTATTTCTATTGCTTTTTATTAAAGAGATGTTCCTTAAATTCCTTTTTATTTCATGTCCTTGTCTGATTGTGCCATCAATACAATGTTGGATGTACAAGGGACGTCTTTACTGCATTAAATGATGATACTATTGTAGGCTTTGTAAGAACAGAACAAGGTATCTTTATTTTCCCAAAGAAGCTGTTTATTTAATGAGTACAAACTTCATAAGTACAACATTAGAAATATAGTAATTCAGCTGGTGCTGTGGCTCACTAGGCTAATCCTCCGCCTGCGGCGCCGGCACCCCGAGTTCTACTCCCAATTGAGGTGCCAGATTCTGTCCCGGTTGCTTCTCTTCCAGTCTAGCTCTCTGCTGTGGCCTGGGAGTGCAGTGGAGGATGGCCCAGGTCCTTCAGCCCTGCACCAGCATGGGAGAGCGGGAGGAAGCGCCTGGCTCCTGCCTTGGGATCAGCACAGCGCGGCAGCCATTTGGGGGGTGAACCAACCAAAGGAAGGAAGACCTTTCTCTTTCTCTCTCTCTCTCGCTAATTCTGCCTGTTTAAAAAAAAAAGGAAGATAGTAATTCTGCTGATCATGCTCACCCTTCACACCCACTCCCACCCACATTCTCCTCTTTCTCTAATTCTCACCCATTCTCCATTAAGAAAAAAAAGAACTCTTTCTACACAGTCAATAAAAGTGAAGTTCAAGTCATTGCTTCTTAAAGTGTCAATTTCACTTCTACAGATTTCCTTTCAGGTGCTCTATTAGTTATCACAGATCAGGGAGAACATTTAGTATTTGTCCCTTTGGAAATGGCTTATTTCACTAAGTATGATGATTTCAGATTCATCCATTTTGCAAATGCCTCAATTTCATTTTTTAACCACTGTGTAGCATTCCATAGAGTACATATCCCATAAATTTTTTTATCCATTTTTCAGTTGACAGACATTTAGGTTGATTCTGTGTCTTAGCTATTGTGAATTGAGCTTCAGTAAACATGGAGGGGTGCAGATAACTCTTTTATTTGCTGATTTCATTTCCCTTGGGTAAATTCCCAGGAGTAGGATGGCTGGGTCATATGGTAGGTCTATATTCAGATTTCTAAGGTATCTCCAAACTTATTTTAATGATGATTTTACCACCACCAACAGTGGATTAGGGTACCTTTTTCCACACATCCTGGCCAGTATTTTTAGTTTGATTTCTGTATGAAAGCCATTCTAACTGGGGTGAAATGAAACCTAATTGTGGTTTTGATTTGCATTTCCCTGATGGCTAGTGATCCTGAACCATTTTTCATGTGTCTATTGGAATTTTGGATTTCCTCTTTTGAAAAATATCTGTTTAAATATTTGGCCCATTTCTTAAGTGGGTTGTTTATTTTGTTGTTGTGGAGATGCTTGATCTATTTATATATTCTCATTATTAATCCTTTATCATTTGCATTGTTTGTAAATAATTTCTCCCATTCTGTTGGTTACCTCTTCACTTTCCTGAGTGTTTCTTTTGCAGTACAGAAGCTTCTCTATTTGATGTAATCTCATCTGTTAATTTTTGGCTTTGGTTGCCTGTGCCTCTGGGATCTTTTCCAAGAACTCTTTGCCTTTGCCAATGTCTTACAGGGTTTCCTAAATGCTCTCCAGAAATTTGATAATATCAGGTGATAGATTTAGGTATGTAATCCATTTTTAATTGATTTTTGTGTATGGTATAAGGTAAGGGTTCTGCTTCAGATGCCCACATGTAGAAATCCAGTTTTCCCAGCACCATTTGTTGAAGAGACTGTCTTTGCTCCAGGGATTGGTTTTAGCTTCTTGGTCAAATAGAAGTTGGTTGTAGATGCTTGGATTGATTTCTGATGTTTCTATTCTGTTCCATTGATCTATCCATCTGTTTTTGTACCAGCACCAGGCTGTTTTGATTATAACTGCTTTGTAATATGTCTTGAAATCTGATATTGTGATGCCTCTTTCTTTGTCTTTTTTTGTATAAGATTGCTTTAGCAATTCAAGTTTTCCAATGCCTCCAAATGAATTTCAGTATCATTTTTTCTAGATCTGCGAAGAATGCCTTTGGTATTTTGATTAGTGTCACATTGAATCTGCAAATTGCTTTAGGAAGAATGGACATTATGATGATATTGATTCTTCCAATCCATGAACATGGGAGATTTTTCCAATTTTTTGTGTCTTCTATTTCTTTCTTCAATGTTTTGTAATTCTCATCATAAAGATCTTTGACATCCTTGGCTAAATGTATTTCAAAGAATTTGATTTTTTTGTAGCTGTTGTGAATGTGATCAATCTTAGAAGTTCTTTTTCAGTCATGGCATTGTCTGTATATACAAAGGCTGTTGATTTTTGTCTTATTGACTTTGTATCTTGTTACTTTACCAAAGTCTTTTATGGGTTCCAATAGTCTCTTGGTGGAGTCTTGTGGATCCCCTATATATAGAATCATGTCATCTGCAAATAGGGATAATTTTACTTCCTCATTCCCAATTTGAATCCCTTATTTCTTTTTGTTGTCTAATGACTCTGACTAAAAGTTCCAGGACTGTACTGAATAGCAATGGGAAGAGTGAATATTCTTGTCTGGTTCCAGATCTCGGTGAGAATGCTTCCAACTTTTCCCCATTCAGTATGATCCTGGCCATGGGTTTTTCATAAATTGCCTTGATTTTGTTGAGGAATGTTACTTCTATACCCAAATTTCTTAGAGTTTTCATCATGAAAGGGTGTTGTATTTTATCAAATACTTTCTCTGCATCTATTGAGATAATCTCATGGTTTTTTCTTCAACATTTTGTTAATGTGATGTATCATATTGGTTGAAAATGTTGAACCATCCTTGCATATCAGAGATAAGTCCCACTTGATCCAGGTGGGTGATCTTTCTTATGTGTTGCTGGATTTGAAAGGCTAGAATTTTGTTGAAGATAATGGCATCTATGTTCATCAGAGAAATTGGTCTGTAATTCTCTTTCTTTGTTTTATCTTTTTCAGGTTTAAGAATTAAGATGATGCTGGATCATAAAAATAATTTGGGAGGATTCCCTCCCTTTCAATTGTTTTGAATAACTTGAGAAGTGGAGTTAGTTCTTTAAATGTCTGGAAGAATTCAGCAGTGAATAAATCTGATACTGGGCTTTTCTTTATTGGGAGGGCCTTTATTACTGATTTGATTTGTGTCTTGGTAATGAGTCTGTTTAGATTTTCTATGTTTTCATGGTTCAATTCATGTGGGTTGTTTGTGTCCAGGAATCTACCAAATTCTTTAAGGTTTCCCAGTTTGTTGGCATACAGCTCTTGGTAGTAATTTCCGATGATTCTTTCTATTTCTGTCATGTCTGTTGTTACATTTCCTTTTTCATTTCTAATTTCTGATTTGTGTTTCTCTCTCCTTTTTTTGGTTAGTTGGGCCAATGTTGTGTCAATTTTGTTTATTTTTCAAAAAAAAAGTCAGCTCTTTCTTTTGCCGATCCTTTGTATTTTCTTGTTTCAATTCTTTTGATTTCTTCTCTAATTTTAATTAATTCTTTTCTCCTACTAGTTTTTGGTTTGGTTTACTGTTATTTTGCTAGATCCTTCAGGTGCATTGATAGCTCATTTATTTGGTACCTTTCCAATTTCTTTATATAGGCATCTATTGCTATAAACTTTCCTCTTAACACTGCTTTTGCTGTATCCCATAAGTTTTGATATGTTGTGTTGTGGTCTTCATTTGTTTCCAGAAATTTTTTATTTCCCTTTTGATATTTTCTATGACCCAGTGTTCATTCAGGAGCATGGTGTTCAGTCTCCATGTGTTTGCATATGTTCTAGAGATTCCTAAATTGCTGATTCCAATTTTCATTCCATGGTAGTCTGAGAAGATGCATGGTATGAATTCGATTTTTTTTTTTAGTTTGTTGATATTTGCTTATAGCCTAGTATGTGGTTAATCCTAGAGAAAGTTTCATGCACTGCTGAGAAGAATGTGTGTTCTGCAACTGTGGGATGAAAAGTTTTATGGATCTCTGTCAAGTTGCTTTTGACTATAGTGTTGATTAAATCTGCTGCTGTTTCCTTGCTAATTTTATGTCTGTTTGATCTTTCCATTGCTGGAAGTGGGATATTGAAGTCCCCCATCACTACTGTATTGGAGTCTAAGTCTCCTTTTAAATTCCTTAATATTTTTTTAAATAGCCAAGTGCCCTGTATTTAGGTGTGTATACATTAATAATAGTTACATCTTCTTGTTGAACTGATCCTTTAATCATTTCTTAGTGCCCTTCTTTGTCTCTTTTAACAGTGCTTGAGTTAAAGGCTATTTTGTCTGATATTATGATGGCTCCATCAGGCCATTTTTGATTTCTATTGGCATGGGATATATTTTTCTATTCTTTCTCTCAGTCTGTGTGCATCTTTGTTGGTGAGATGTGTTTCTTGTGGGCAGCAAATATATGGCTTTTGTTTTTTAATCCATTTGGCCAGTCTGTGTTTTTTAATTGGAGAGTTGAGGACATTTACATTCAAGTTAATTATCGATAAGTAAAGACTTTGCCGTGCCATTTTTCCAAAAAATATTCCTATTTTTTACCTTGAATTTCTTTTGAACTTTTACTGAGGGATCTTCTTCTTTTACCTTCTTTTGTAGTGATGACTATGTTTCTGTTTTTCTGTCTGCAACACATCCTCAAGCATCTTTTGTAGGGTCCAATGAGCAGTGTCAAATTCTGTCAATTTCTGTTTTTTTTTTTTTTTTTTTTTTTTTTTTTTTTTTTATGGAAGGTCTTCATTTTACCTTCATTCATAAATGAAAGCTTTGCAGGGTATAATATTCTGGGTTGACATTTTTTTTCCTCTTAAGACTCCTAGCCTGTAGGATTTCTGATAAGAAGTACACTCTTAGTCTAATTGGAGATCTTCTGAAAGTAAACTGGCATTTCTCTTGTGCACATTTTAGAATCTTTATGTTTCACTGTGGTGAATTTGATTACAATGTGTCATGGTAATGTGGGGAGCAACCCGGACTAGACTAAGTTACTGGAATTAAGACTTATTCTATGCATCTGCTCTCCCACAATATGGCGCTGGGAGAGAAGAAAACAGCTTCTACCCAGCTGCCTCTCACCAACTTGACAAGCTGCAAGAGCCGCTCCTGATTGGAGGAGAGCAGCGTACTTGGCGTGTGGGCAGCCGAGTTGGGATTGGCGGAGGAGGACTATAAAGGAGGAGAGAGACGGCATGCACCAGGAACATCTAAGGGGAACATCTATCTGAAGGAACACCTGTGCAGCCCCCGAGAGAGCCGGCCGGCGGTGTGCCGCTCCCCCGCGGAAGTGGGGAATGTGGCAGGGGGAACTGCCCTTCCACGGAGGTGGAAGGGACAGTAGCCAACCCGGGAAGAACCAGCAGCAAACCCGGGGAGGGCCGAGCAGACGAAAGAACAGCGCAGGGTTTAGTGTCATTCCTCCACGAAGAGGGGGAGCGACAGGTAAAGAGCTTTTCTGGTTATGTCTATTAGGAGTTCTATATGCTTCCTGTACTTGGTTCTCTCTTTTTTTCTCCAAATTAAGGAAGTTTTCTGTTATTATTTCACTAAAAAGCCTTCTAATCCTTTCTTTATTTCCACACCTTCAGGAACTTCTAGAACTTGTATGTGGGGTCATTTGATAGTATCCTATAGATTTCCAGCAGTGTTTTTTAACTTTCTAATTTCCTCTTCTTGTTTGGTTTGACTGTATAATTTCTTGTGCTTTATCTCCTAAGTCTGATATTCTTTCTCATGCTTCACTGATCCTGTTGTTAAGGCTCTCCACTGCATTGTTTACTTGTTCTATTACATTCTTCATATCATTTTGATTTCTCTTTAAGATCTAATTTCATGGGAGAAATTTTCTTTCATATCCTGTATGGATTTCAGTAGTTCATGCATTTGCTTCTGCTTACTTTACGTAATCTTATGATCAATTTTCTGAATTCCATTTCCTGTATTTCTTCCATCTCATCATCTTCACATTTAGTATTGAAGTGTTGTGTTCTTTTGGGGGCATCATGTTTTCTTCCTTATTCTGATTTCTTGAATTTGTGCATTTATTGTTCAGCATTTTTTGGAGATACTCATTGGTTTCTTCTTTTTGTTGTGGTGGTGGTGGCTTTTATCATTGTACTATGACTCTGTAGGTAAGTGGAATGTCTGTTTTCAATAAGTATCTAGAGGCTTGTAGTGGGTGTGGCCAGGGCACTCTGTTCAGTTCTCCAGGGTGAAGGGTGTGCCTAAGGTGACACACCCAGGTTTGTCTTGGTAACTTCTCTCTCTCTCTCTCTATTTTAATCAGAAGTGAAATTTATTCTGCTAAGCTGAGCTCCTTTCCTCAAAGGAGACCAGTGTCTGAATGCTAGCCCCAATGGTTGAAATGTTCATCTGCTTTGTCCCAAGAACCATATAAAGGATCTGTTCAGTCCTCAGTGTAAGTTCAGATTCCCCAGCAATGTCTCTCACCAGGTAATCAGGAAGCCTGGAGCATGTGGAGTCTCCTATTGTGACTGCCCAAAGTCCAAGCCACACTGTGAGTCCTCCCACACACCCTCAGCTTTTTTTCACAGTACCAGTACAGAAGCCTCACATAGTTACAACTCCTAGTCCCATTCATTCTCCCAATTCGAGTCAGTAGTCTCCACTTGGCTGGTTACTGGGCACAGACATGAACTGGTACAATTGTTATATATGTCCAAAATGGCATCCACTCTATCTGCTTGTTACAGAATACCATTGTAAAGTGATCAGGGAGAGAAAAACGTGTCTATACTTTTTTTTTGGCTCTGCCTCTTTGGTAGGGGCACTATTCCCCACAGGGATCCAAGTCATTTTTCCTTGAGGCTCTTCCTGCTGCTTTCTTGCCAGTGACTAGGGCTGCTGCAATACGGTCTCACCTCACTTTCCAACGTTGGTACATAGGCTCTCAGCTGCTGGAGTTCCAAGTTGTGGGTATCTAAGCCCTCCACGTAGGTCCACCGTGTCTCTCTCATTTCGGTAGAGTTTCCTCTGCCATTTTCTCCCTAACTATTCCCTGAGACTACACTCTCTCCACCTTTTTAAAAACTATCTTCTCCTGTACTAGAGCAGTAAGCTCCCTCCCTACTCTGCCATCTTAGAATTGCCCCCATTATTGAGTTCTTTTCCAAGAAGTCTTTCCCTATGCCAATGTCTTGTAGGGTATCCCCAATTTTTTCTAGTAATTTAATGGCATCGGGTTGTAGATTTAGATCTTCAATATATTTTGAGTGGAATTTTGTATAAGATGTGAGGTAGGTGTCTTGCTTCATACTTCTGCATGAGGAGATCAATTTTTCCTGGTACCATTTGCTGAAGAGTCTGTCCTTGCTCCAAGGATTCATTTTAGTTCCTTAGTCAAATATAAGTTGGTTGTAGATACTTTGATTGATTTCTGGAATTTCTATTCTTCTCCTTTGTCTGCATATCTGTTTTTTTTTTTTTTTTTTTTTTTTTTGCCAGTACCAGTCTATTTGGCTATAACTGCCTTGTAGTATGTCTTGAAACCTGGTATTGTGATGCCTCCAGCTTTGTTTCTGTTGTGTAAAATTGATATAGTTATGCAGGGTCTCCTGTGCTTCCATATGAATTTCAGCATCATTTTTCTATATCTAAGAAAAATGTCCATGGTATTTTGATTGGTATCACATTGAGTCTGTAAATTGCTTTTGGTAATGTGGATATTTGGATGGTATTGACTTCCATTCCATGAATATGGAAGATTTCCTATTTTTTTGTGCCTTATCCTTTTTTTTTTCTTTTTAACTTTTATTTAGTAAATATAAATTTCCAAAGTATAGTTTATGGATTACAATGGCTTTCCCCCCATAACTTTTTTGCCTTCTTCTATTTCTGTCTTTAACATTTTGCAATTTTCATCATAGAGATCTTTGACAATCTTGGTTAAATTTATTCCAAGGTTATTTAACTTTTTGTATATTTATTGTTAATGGGATTGATCTTAGAAGTTTTTTCTCAGCCATGACATTGTCTGTGTATACAATGGCTATTGATTTTTGTGTGTTAATTTTATATCCTTCCACTTTACAAATCTCTTTTTGGAGTATCAATGGTCTCTTCTTGGAGTCCTTTCTTCCCTTATATATAGAATCATGTCATCTGCAAATAGGGTTAGCTTGACTTCCTCCTTCCCAATTTGTATGCTTTTTATGTCTTTTTCTTGCCTAATGGCTCTGGCTAAAACTTCCAGAAATATGTTGAATAGTACCGGTGAGAGTGGGAATCATTGTCATATTCCATTCTTAGTGGGAAAGCTTCCAACTTTGCCCTATTCAGTAAGATGTTGGCTGTGGGTTTGTCATAGATTGCCTTGTCTCAAGGAGTGTTCCTTCTATACCCAAGTTGCTTAAGGTTTTCTTCAAGAAAAGATATTGTATTCTATCAAATGCTCTCTCTACATCTGTTTAGATATCATTGGGTTTTCATTCTTCAGTTTGTAATGTGATATATCACATTTATTGATTTGTGAATGCTGAAACACCCCTGTATACCAAGATTAAATCCCACTTGGTCTGGGTGAATGATCTTTCTGATTGTGTTGTTTGATTAAATTGGCTAGTATTTTGTTGAGGATTTCTGCATCTATATTCATCAGGGAAATTGGTCTATAGTTCTCTTTCTCTGCTGTATTTTTTTTCTGGGTTTAGGTGATGCAGGCTTCATAGCAGGAGTTTGGGAGGAGTGTCTCTTTTTTAATTGTTTTGAATAGCTTGAGAAGTATTGAAATTAGTTCTTTTTTAAATGTCTGGTAGAATCCTGTAGTGAAGCCATCTGGTCCTGGGCTTTTCTTTGTTGGGAGGGCCTTTATTATTAATTCAATCTCCATCTTAATTATTGGTCTGTTTGGCTTTGTATGTCTTCATGGCTCAATTTTGGTAGGTTGTATGTGTCCAGGAACCATTTCTTCTAGGTGACCCTATTTGTGGGCATACAGCTCTTTGTAGTAATTCCTGATAATTCTTTTTATTTCTAAAACAAATATATTTAAGAGAATTTATCACTGTCATTTGAGAAAATTGACATGCTTAGCTTATTACTTTGATCAAAGGCTATCTAGTGTTCCATCTACTCATTAGAAGAATTTTCAGGCCGGCGCCATGGCTCAATAGGCTAATCCTCCACCTGTGGCACCAGCACAACAGGTTCTAGTCCTGGTCAGGGCACCAGATTCTGTCCCAGTTGCTCCTCTTCCAGTCCAGCTCTCTGCTGTGGCCTGGAAGTGCAGTGGAGTATGGCCCAGGTCCTTGGGCCCTGCACCAGCATGGGAGACCAGGAGAAGCACCTGGCTCCTAGCTTCAGATCAGTGTGGTGCGCTGGCTGTAGTGCGCTGGCCGCAGCAGCCATTGGGAGGTGAACCAATGGAAAAGGAACACATTTCTCTCTGTCTCTCTCTCTCACTGGCCACTTTGCTGTCAAAAAAAAAATTTTCATGGATAAATGCAATTCAAAAATCCATCTGTTTCAAAACATTTCCATGCCAAAGATGTAGATGCTAGAATCCTCAATTATCTGCTCTCTTAATGTTTCATATCATTATATATTGTATGAAATATAATATGTGTAATTAGATTTTTAAAAATATACTTATTTATTTGAAAGGCAGAGTGATAGGATATTTCCCATCAGTTGCTTCATTCCCCCAAAGGCCTGCAATAGCATGGCTGGGTAAACCTGATTCAGGAGCCAGTAATTTAGTCTGTGTTTCCCATGTGGGTGATAGAAGCCCAATTAATTAGACCATCACCTGCAGCCTCTCAGGGTGTGCATTCATAATAGGGGCTCTCTGAGGGGTTAGACCTGTGGCAGAGGAGATAAAGCTGCTGCCTGTAATGCTGGTATTCCATGTGGGCACAGGTTCAAGTCCCAGCTGCTCTGCTTCTGATCCAGCTCCCTGCTAATGTGCCTGAGAAAGCAGCAAAAGATGGCCCAAATCATTGGTCTCCTGAACCCACATGGGAGATCTAGAAGAAGCTCCTGGCTTGTAGCTTCAGATCCAACCTACCCCAGCTGTTGCAGCCATCTGGGGATTGAACCGGTGGATGGAAATCTACTTCTCTCCCACCCCTAATTCTGCCTTTCAAATAAACAAAATAAATGATTTTTTTTAAAAGGCACTCTGATATAAGTAGCATTGTTATTGCTGTGGCAAATGCTTGTCCCTGTAATCAGTAAAATACAGCTCTTTCTAATAGAGAGCTGTTCTGAAATTCACAGCCTCAGAGAACATCAGCACTTTACATTATCTCAAGTTAAAACCAACATTCTTGCAGAAATTATCTGAAGTTCTTTTCAGAACAAGTGAAACTCCACAAAGCAGAAGGGCATCTATGCAAACTCATGGGGGCTGTTTTTATAACCATTTAGAACTTTGACAGAGCAAAAGTGTTCATCATGTTTCCTTTTACTTTTATAGCTGTTGTACAGAATTAGGGAGAAAAGTTTGTTAACGATGTCATAGTGTAATTACCTTGATCTTGAGTTTAATTCAGGTTAAGCAGACTATGCCTTTTAGATCATAAAGCTGATGTGATCATGAACTTTAGAATAAAAGAGATCACAGACTTGTGCGAAGTGTCTGAAAGTTTGAGCCCTCAAATGTAGTGACTACAAAATCAATGAGTCAGTCACAGAAATTTTCCAACTATTTTGACTCTTGTTAGTACTAGGAAAAATTTTGCACCTCCTTTGTATTATCATCTAGTTTTTATTTATTTATTTATTTTTGACAGGCAGAGTTAGACAGTGAGTTCGTTCACCCCCAAAGTGGCCGCCATGGCTAGCGTGTTGCAGCTGGCGTGCTGTGCCGATCCAAAGCCAGGAGCCAGGAGCCTCCTCCCAGTCCCCCGTGCGGGTGCAGGGCCCAAGGATCTGGGCCATCTTCCACTGCACTACTGGGCCACAGCAAAGAGCTGGACAGGAATTAAAAAAAAAGATTTTGGGGCAGCACTGTGGCATAGTGGGTAAAGCCACTGCCCGCTGTGATGGCATCCCATATGGGTGCTGGTTCAAGTTCTGGCTACTCCACTTTCAACCTAGCTCTCTGCTGTGACCTGGGAAAGCAGTGGAAGATGGCCCAAGTCCTTCCCTGCACCTGCATGGAAGACCTGGAAGAAGCTCCTGGCTCCTGGCTTCGGATTGGTGCAGCTCCGGCCTTGGCATCCATCTGGGGAGTGAACCTGTGGAGGGAAGACTCTCTCTTTGTCTCTCCTCTCTGTGTATAACTCTCACTTTCAAATAAGTAAATAAATATTTTTTAAAAAGATTTTTTATCAGCTCATTTAAAAGTCAGAGCAATAATAAGGGAGGTACAAAGAAATATATTTTTCATTCACTTGTTCACTCTGCAATGCTCACATCAGCCAATGCTAAGCAAGTCTGAAGAAAGGAGACAGGAACTCCATCCAGGTGGCACAAACTCAAGTACTTGGGACATTATCCCATACTTCTCAGGTGCATTACACAAACCTGGATTGGAAGCCATAGAGTTGCTAGGACTCAAACCAGGCACTTTGAATTAGGATGCTCAGGTCTCAATCTCTGAAGCACACTATCCAACCCATAATCTAATTTTTAATTTTCAGGTGACCAGGCACAGGGCAGCAGGGTTTTGAGAACAGTAGGTTATTGTACACAGCAACTCTCTGTTGATTTGTAATTCATAATGATAGTCAAGAGGATAACTGAATTATGGTTCTGCAGCTAAGTTTTCTGTGGTTAATCTAAAGGGAGTAAACAGGAATAAACAAGTGAAAACACATCAGTAGTTAAGATGGTACTTGGTGGGGGGCAGTGTTATAAAGTGGTGGGTAAAGCCACCACCTACAATGCTGGTATCCCATAATGGGCACCAGTTCATGTCCCAGCTGCTCTACTTCTGATCCAGATCTAAGCTAATGGCCTGAGAAAGCTGAAAATGGACCAGTTGTTTAGTGCCCTGCCACCCATATGGGAGACCTGCATGCAACTCCTGGCTCCTGGCTTCAGCCTGGCCTAGACCTAGCTGTTGCACCCATTTGGGGACTGAATCAGATAATGCAATCCCCCCCCATCTCATCTCTTTGTGACGCTTTCAAATCAATCTTTAAAAAAAAGGATGTTTGGGATGTGCCTGTATTCCATATTGGAGGGCTTAGAGTTTAAAACTGTCTCTGCTTCCTATTTCAGCTTCCTACTAATGCAATGCATACCTTGGGAGGCAGCAGGTGATGGATGAGACCCCTGATATCCTGCCACTCATGTGAGTAACCAAGATTGATTTATGGGTGCTTAGCTTTAACCTCAACCAGTCCTGTTTGTCATAGGCATTTGTGAAGTGGATAGAAGAGATTGCTATCTGTGTCTCTTTGTCTCTCAGCCTTTCACATAAGTTAAAATGAATACAAATTTAAAAAGAAATAATCAAACAAATAATCATAAGAGTAAGTTACTAGAGGAGTGGATTGAAGGTTTCCAATAAAGACAAAAAGTAGGAGAGCAGAAGATTTGCACTGGTGGGTGGGTAACACATTGACAGTAGGGACTCAATTTTAGAGCACTCAAGACTCCATCTTGAGAAAACACCCCCCACCAAGAGACTCTGGTATGAAACTATGATCTAAAAAACTCAGAAAATAGCAGTCCACTACATCACACTTAGCAGAGCATAGAAACCCCCCAGCAGGATCCCTCAAGCTATACCAGATAGGCTATACCTTGGTTAATGATAAGATTGTAATTTGTCTATGTCTCACATATGCTTTAGGCCAACACCTGGATTAATGTCAAGATTATAATTGGAATTGATAAGACTGTAATTGGTATTGTCAAGATTATAATTGATATAAGTTTCACATAGGTCTTAGGTTGGCTTGACCCCAGTAACCATATATTCCCCCTGATCCTAGCAACCATGTATTCCCCTTCCCATTTTTTGTGGTTTTTGTTTTGGAGTTGAGAGTTCGTTAGGTCATGAGGCGGCTCTCTACTTCTGGCAATAAAGGAGAGTCAAATTTTATCCATGTGTGTTGCTCCTCTGTTTGCACTCACTCAAGTAAACAGTGGATAGGAATTGAAGGAAGGAATCTTGTAGAAATGACTTTATTCCGAGACTCAAGCATAATGTGTTTGGGTGAGCATGTTGATATGAAGGTGGAAGTGAATGTGATGTCAGTGTTCAGTGTAGGGATAAGAACCATTACTTCTGTTTGTGTGGTTCTGAGTTCATATCTTAGATGAATGCTCATATGACTAGTGAAGCCACTGGCTGAAGAAGAAATTTTTCTTTGGGAGAAAATTTTATGCTTTATGTTGCAGACATACCAGAGTACTTCAGTTTGTGTAAATGGAGTTAAAAATAAGTTTATTTTCTGAAAGTAGATCTTTGTCAAAATTAAGAGTGGAAATGGGAGAGGGAGGAAGAAGGGTTAGAGCATGGGCGGGAGGGAGGGTAGGGTAGGAAGGACTGCCATGCTCATAAATCTGTATATATAGAATACAGGAAACTTGCATAACTTAATTAAAATTTAAAAAAATTTAAAGATTTATTTGGATGCAAAAAATTGTGAAATCTGTACACACAAGAAATCTTCAAAAAGTTAATGAAAACCGCATTCTATGAAAAAATTGCATGCATTCCAAATGATTTTCTCATTATGGGTAGTTCAAAAATTTTATAGAAACCTAAGCTACTTACCTTTTAATTCCATTTTAAAATGAGGTTTTTGAAGTTCACTTAGACCTTATTTTAGGCCTCTGACACACAATTAGAAATTAGAACCTGTAATGTGTCTCACTTGAGTTATTAGACATGGCAATCATAGAGTTAACAATGGATGGGGCCATCACAGTGGCTCAATAGGCTAATCCTCTGCCTGCGGCACCGGCACCCCAGATTCTAGTCCCAGTCAGGGTGCCAGATTCTGTCCCGGCTGCCCCTCTTCCAGTCCAGCTTTCTGCTGTGGCCTGGGTGTGCAGTGGAGGATGGCCCAAGTCCTTGGGCCCTGCACCCGCATGGGAGACAAGGAGAAGCACCTGGCTCCTGGCTTCGGATCAGCGTGATGCGCCAGCCACAGCTTTCTTCCTTCCCTCCCTCCCTCCTTCCCTCCCTCCCTCCCTCCCTCCCTCCTTCCTTCTTTCCTTCCTTCCTTCCTTCCTTCCTTCCTTCCTTCCTTCCTTCCTTCCCTCCCTCCTTCCTTCTTTCCTTCCTTCCTTCCTTCCTTCCCTCCCTCCCTCCCTTCTTCCTTCCTTCCAGATTTATTCATTTTTTAAACATAGAGTTACAGAGAAAGAAAGAGAGAGAGAGAGATCTATTTGCTAGTTCAATCTGCAAATGGCTGCAATAGCCAGAGCTGGACCAGTCTGAAGCCAGGAGCCAGGAGCTTCTTACAAGTATCACACATGGATGGAGAGGCCCAAGCACTTGGGCCACCCTCCACTGCTTTCCCTGACACATTAGTAGGGCACTGGATCAGAAGTGGAGCAGCCAGGACCCACAGGTCCCTATATGGGATGCCAGCATCACAGGTGGTGGTTTTACCAATTATGCTACAGCACCAGCCCCTCCCTCTTTTCTTAATGGGATATTCTATCTGTTGCACCTTGAGCCAACACACCAGGCTACTTCTCCAATATATAATTGTTCCTATGTCTCCAAAAATGAATTATCAAGGGTAAATATGATATTCCAGGTATAATGAAAGAAGTATAAACTGAAATACCAATGCAGTAATATTTTTAAATTGCATAGCATAAAAGAGGTATTTTGTCAAATTATCATTCCACATGTGTAGGAAAAGGTGAGTGGTAACATGAAAATATGGGAAATTCCCAGTGCATGGAAGAGGATATGAGGTATTCATGGAGCATGAGAATGCTTTAATTTGCTAGATGCAATAGTATTTCTAGATGTATATTAAATTGATTTAGTGAATGATGAATCTAGTTAGACCAGGATAAATATCCTTGTCATATACTCTGTCAGATGCAGCCACAGGATTGGCAAACATTTTGAGTCACAAAGCTATCTTTAATCAGGAGACATAATGACTAAGAGTCTGCAGTCTTAGTAAATATGTGGTAAAATAAGTAACTAGAATGAACTAGAAAGTCAAATTAAGAAGATGGAACTGGATGGAATAGAGGGGGAATTCCCTTGCAGTGCCACCAGTGAGTCACATGGGACAATATTATGAATTAATTAGAAGATGGCATTCCTGATAAAGCTTAAATCTGATGTGTGCCCCTGAAGATGAACATGTTTGGATTCTCAGTTTTTAAAAAGGTAAACCTTAGGGCCGGTACTGTGGCACAGTGGGTTAATGCCCTGGCCTGAAGTGCCGGCATCCCATAAAGGTGCTGGTTCGAGACCTATCTGCTCCACTTCCAATCCAGCTCTCTGCTATGGCCTGGGAAATCAGTGGAAGATGTCCCAAGTCCTTGGGCCCCTGTACCTGTGTGGGAGATCTGGAAGAAACTCCTGGCTCATGGCTTCAGATTGGCACAGCTCCAGCCATTGTGGCCAATTGGGAAGTGAACCAGTAGATGGAAGACCTTTCTTTCTCTCTCTGCCTTTCCTCTCTCTGTGTAACTCTGACTTTCAAAATAAATAAATAAAACTAAAAAAAGAAGAAAAAGGTAGATCTGAAGTCAAATTCTTGCTATGCCATACTACTTAGCCAAGTACTTTTGTTATATTGCTAAAGCTTTGAACTACCTTCTCACTTAGAATTAGATAATTAATCTGTAGTAGCAGATTTACATTGGTTCTATTAGTGTGGGATGGCAGTGTTTGTGGCTTAGCAGGTAAAGCCACTTCCTGTGATGCTGGCAACCCATATACGCACTGGTTTATTCCCAGGCTGGGCACCATCTGGTATACCAGCTGCCTTATTTCAGGTCCAGGTCCCTGATATTGGCCTGGGAAAAGCAGCAAAGGGTGGTCCAAGTACTTGGGCTCCTGCTACCCATGTGGAAGACCTGGATGAGGCTCCTATCTCCTGGTTTTGGGCTGACCCACCCTAGCCATTATGATTTTATTTATTTATTTGAGACATAGATGTAGAGAGAGAGAAAGAGAGAGAGAAATGTCTTCTACACACTGGTTCACTCCTCAAATGGCCACAACAGCTGGAGTTGGGCTGATCTGAAGCCAAGATCCAGGAGCTTCCTCTGGGTCTCCCATGTGGGTACAGGGGCCCAAGTGCCTGGGACATCTTCTACTGCTTTCCCAGCTGTAGCAGAGAGCTAGATCAGAAGAGAAGTCAGGACTAGAACCAGTGCCTATATGGGAGCTGGGCTGCAGGCAAGGATTAACCTGCTGTGCCAAAACACAGGCTCCAGTGTGTAAGTCTCTTGAATCTACAAACTCCATCATTCTTCAGACAAGGCCATGAGGAAATTGGAAGTCCTTGCTTCCTTTTAGAGAAGAGTACATCCTCCCTTGATGACCACTTCTTTCAACTGGAGTCTCAGTCACAGATCCTTCATGGAGGGACACTCTTTGCACAAATGTCCTGGCTTCCCACACCTGAAATGCTCTCGTGTGCCTTTTAGCCATCTTGATATGGACTGATTCTGAGGCCACTGAGTGTTACAGCAATTGCCATTCTATGAGTCTGTTGTATGCACTGCTTCCCATGTTGGAATATTTTCTCCTCTTTAACTCTATCTACATTATCACTATAGAAATGCTGCTTTTACTACCCGGCTCATGGGTATTTGGGATTCCATACAAGTTTTCAAACTGTATCCCTAGAAGTAAGTCCTCAGGAATGTATATAGGACTAAGCATCTGAATAGTTTGTTTTTAGTACCAGAGAAGATAAAAACAGACCTGGCTATTCATAAGCCCAATTATCATTAAGCATGTGACTTGGATTCATTTCCTTAACTGTAATTTTGACACATTACAGTCTCTATTTGTACACAAAATGAGGTCCATCATGCTCAGGCTGACTTGCCCCAAGTAGTGGAGTTGGAAGCATACCAGGGGATTCCAATTCAATCCCATCGAGGTGGCATGTACCAATGCCATCTCACTGTTCCAGGTGATCAGTTTCAGTTCACAGTTGGTCATGGTGAAGGGACTGGGAGTCAAAGGGAACACATAGACAAGTCTAGTACCTGCTAACGCTAACTGATGGAGTAAATAAAGGGGAGAGTGATCCAACATGGGAAGTGAGATACTCAGCAGACTCATAGAATGGCAGATGTCCTAAATAGCACTCTGGCCTCAGAATCAGCCCTAAAGGCATTCGGAGCTGGCTGAAAAGCCCATGAGAGTATTTCAGGCATGGAAAGCCAAGACACTCTGGCAAAAGATCTCTGCGAGTGAGATCCCAGTGGAAAGAACAGGTCATCAAAGAAGGAGGTACCTTTCTCTGAAGGGAGGAGAGAACCTCCACTTTGACTATGACCTTGTCTAAACAAGATAAGAGTCGGAGAACTCAGAGGGCTTCCATAGCCTTGGAAACTCATGACTGGAGCATAGGGAGATTACTGATGCCATAGACAGGAGTGTCAATTGGTAAAGTCAACAACAGGAGTCACTGTGCACTTACTCCTCATGTAGGATCTCTATCCTTAATGTGCTGTACATTGAGATTTAATGCTATAACGAGTACTCAAACAATATATTTCACTTTGTGTTTCTATGGGGGTGCAAACTGTTTAAATCCTTACTTAATGCATACTAAACTGATCCTCTGTAAAAAAAAAAAAAGAAAAAAGAAAAAAAAAAAGAAATTATCAATTCCCAACTTGACTCTCACTGGGATTAAACATGACAATAGGTCTGCTCTGATTTCATCATCATTTAAAAAAATAATCTATTATTTTTCACTTTATGTTTCTGTGTGGGAGCAAACTGTTGAAATCCATACTTAATGTATACTAAACTGATCTTCTGTATATTAAGATAATCGAAAATGAATCATGATGTGAATGGAAGGGGAGAGGGAGTGGGAAAGGGGAGGGTTGTGGGTGGGAGGGACGGTATGGGGGGGAAGCCATTGTAATCCATAAGTCGTACTTTGGAAAATTATATGCATTAAATAAAAGTTTAAAAAAAACAAACAAAAAAAAAAACAAAATGAGGTCCATTATTTTACCCACTACATTGAGGGGGTTCTTGGTAGGAAAATGGTGCAGTTTTATCTATGGCATGGTCTACACCCTGACATCATCCTAGGCTCTAGCTCCACCACCATTGCTGGAAGCCAGGTGCTCACATGGCCCAACCATCATTGTGAAGCTCCACCCTTATCCTAATGGGATTTGCTGCTCCTGCTTCCCTGTCCACCCTCTGGCAAAGTTTTAAAAGGACCTGTTCTTGAACACATGGCCCTATCTTCTCTTCCACTCTCTCCTCTCTCATCTCACTTTCTCTTGCTCACTCTCTCTTCTCTCTGCGCTCTCTCTCTCTCTTATAATCTATTTCTCCTTCCTTTCCACAATAAACCCTTTCCCTTACTCTGCTGTTTGGTGTGTTTTGTGACAATCTTACAGTTCCCATTTTTTTTTTAAATAACCAGTGTATAGCCAAAGTAACATGCTAAAATAAAAAGAAAAACATCCCAGAATGCAACAGAGAATACTGCTGCCTGGTTTGAGATGGAATTTCAGAAAGTCACACCAGACCTGGGGTATAGAACCCCAGGAAGTCCAAGAAAACCAGAGTAAATCTGAAACAAAAAAAAAATAAAATAAAAAAGAAAACCCTGCCTGGTCTGAGATGAAAATTCAGAAGGCCACTCCAGAACTGAGATAAAAATTTCAGGAAGCCCATGAGAACAAGGGTTAAGGTACAATAAAAGCTAAAATAAAAAGGGAAACTGCTTGGTTCAAGATGAAATCCCAGAAGGACGTGCCTGACAGGGAATAAAAATTTCAGGAGCTCCAAGGGAACCATAGAAAAGCTAAAATGAATAAATAAAAGAACTAAAATGCAAATGTCACTCAGCAAATCCCTGCCATTTCTGCCACCCATGCTGGGTCTCAACACCTCCTGGTTTATACAAGCTACTTCTGTCCCCAGCGCTGTGGGATTTGAGGGTGCCTTGCAGGCCTCAGCTCTGCCAGGCCAGGACCAACACTGCAGCACACAATCAGCTATGAGGGCTGCCATATTGGGGATGGGTCTGTTGCCCATCTTCCAGGAAGGGTAGAAGTCCTCATGGGGACAGCCATCTTGGCAACCACATGTTTTTCCTGGAAGTACAATATGGGGCAAAAGTCCCACTCTCCACTGCAGGCAGTGGAACCTCCATTGTGTTTGGAGTCCTGCCTTCCTGATGCTATGCTATCTTGGTTACTGGGCAGCAGAACTTATTCTACCACCAGAAATTTGCAAATGAAAAGTTGTCTAGCATGCCTGATTTGAAATGCAGAAATCTGAGGCAAAGCAACATCTATGATTTTAAAAACCTTTCTGTAAAACTAAAGGCTTGATTTTTAACATCCACAAATATATAAATGGTCCTTAAGACATGTTACAGTCCACTTGGAAACATTTATGTATTGCAAAACTGTCACAGACTTGCTCCTCTTTCTCCTGCCTTTCTGTCCAAATTCAATTAATGCTAACAGTCCGTATTAGGCTCTGCTCCCCAAAACAAACCAAAATCAGAGACACAAAAGACAATCTTTGCATTTTAGCTGAGCTTCCCAAACTGCAAGCACTGAGAGAAAAGAGACTGGGAGACAATGAAACTTAACCAGGCATTGCTGAGACAGAAACTGCTTGAATTCTATTTAACATTCTGCTCCATTAGAAACAGATTTCTCTTGGCTGGCTCTGCCAGTATGTTGGGGGCTAGGTCTGGCCCAGACTCTTACTTCAGGCTCTATTTCTTTCTTTCTTTCTTTCTTTATTTTTAATTTTTTTATTTTTATTTTTTTGACAGGCAGAGTTAGACAGAGAGAGAGAGAGAGAGAGAAAGAAAGGTCTTCCTTTTTCCATTGGTTCACTCCCCAAGTGGCTGCTATGGTGGCGCTGCACCAATCCAAAGCCAGGAGCCAAGTGCTTCCTCCTGGTCTCCCATGTGGGTGCAGGGCCCAAGGACTGGGGCCATCCTCCACTGCACTCCTGGGCCACAGCAGAGAGCTAGACTGGAAAAGGAGCAACCAGGACAGAATCCAGCACCCCAACCAGGACTAGAACCTGGGGTGTTGGTGCCGCAGGTGGAGGATTAGCCTAGTGAACCACAGTGCTGGCCTAATTCAGGCTCTTGTCTGTTACTTTGAGGAGAATTCTAAGCACAGGAACAAACATGACCTTCAGTGTAATGAAGTTCATTTATAGAGTGAGAATAATACAGAAGGACCTAAGGACTTTATTTAGGGAGAGTGGGCCAGGAAGGGTAAACAGGAACTTCCATATCCTGCTTTACTTGGGTCCACGAGAAGAGAGAGCCCTGCTGTTCACCAAGATTCTTATTGAAGTAGGCAGGCATACAAGTTAAAATCAATTAGGTTTGTTAGCTAGAAGACCATGCCTTCGCCATGCCCCTGTGTGACCTCACACCCTACCTGGCTACACCTGAGTGCCCACCAGCTATTAGGTTAATTAACCACTCCCCTTTGGAAGTGGGTTAAAAGCCTAGGACATGGTGTGTCCCTCCCTCGCTTCTTTGCCCTGGTCTCTTGCCAGGAGGGGGCTTGCTGTAGCCCTGTGCCTCCAGGGTGCATGACCTTCGGCCCACCTGCCCTAGGCTTCCTGGCCTAGATGCTCCTCCAAATGGCTGGTTCCTGGTGCTTGGTATGAACCCAGATTTACCTCTCTCTTAGGTAAAGCACTCACTGTTCTATGATTTCTCTCACTGAATAAAAGCCTAAAATGTACCATGCTGCCTCATTTATTTTTGCTGGAATTTAGAATTATTCTCCAAATATTAGGCAAGAACCCTCTTGAGCTTATGAACATTGGGGATCTATTAATAAGCATATGGTGATATCATATGGCACCCCATGTTCCGGTAACATATGTGGCACCTCAGATGGCAGTTCTGGGGAACTTCAAGGGACCATATCTCCATGTAGATTTTAGGGGGTCATCTCCGATATCATAATGAGCTTCAAAAAGGGAGTGGTTACACAGTCTGACAAGTGGGTCAATAGGATTACATGAGGCAGGCAAGATGTGGCCTCTAGTTTATGAACTATCTCTATCTTGAGTTTTCTCACATCAATTTGAAAATTGCATAAAGCAAAGATTAGAAATTTATATTTACAGCAGTACTGATATGTAAAATCATTTTTTTTTCTTTTTAAAATTCAGCTCCCACATATATGGTAGAACATGTGATAAGTGTCTTTCTGGAACCAACTTATTTTTTGCAACTTAATGTCCTCCAGCTGCATGCATTTTGCTGCAAATGGTAGAATTTTATTACTTTCTATAGCTAAATAAGACTCCATTGTATATATATGCCACATTTTCTTTACTCATTCATCTGATGACAAACACCTTAGTTGATTCAAATTTCAGCTGCTGTTGTGAGAGGCCAGAGCTCTGCCATGACAGACTTCTCACAAGACAAAGGAACAGACTAGGCCCAGAACATGCCTGTTGAAAAAAAAAAAAAAAAACTGACACTGGGAAGTTCTTGGCCCAGCAGCACCAGGTGGGGACAACCAATAAAGTGGGCAGACTCGATGTATGGCCATATGTGGAAAGAAGGAATGTGGATGTAATACTTTTTGCCTGGCAACTATAAAAACCCTCAGGAACAAAGAGAAGGGGGTCTTGGCCTCCCGGCACTGTGTTGCTTAGGAAACCAGACCCGAGCATGCTGGACCTATAAATAAAGTCCCTTTGTTCTTTGCATTTTGGTGAGTCTCGCTGGTTCTTTCTATCTGGGTGATCCAGAACACAACACTGTGACTCCCTCTTTTCCAATTTTGGTGGCTTTTATTTCTTGTTCCTCCCTAATTGCTGTTGTTAAGACTTACTGCACAATATGGAACAAGAATGATTTCTAGTTTTAGATCTCTTTGAAATGCTTTCAGCTTTTTCCCATTCAGTATGATACTGCCTCTTGGTCTGTGATATACAGTCTCCATAATTTTGAGGAATATACCTAATAAATTCTGTACATAATTTGTTGAATGTTTTTTTTTTTTTATTATTTGACAGGCAGAGTTAGACAGTGGGAGAGAGAGAGAGAAAGGTCTTCCTTCTGTTGGTTCATCCCTCAAATGGCCACCATGGCCGGTGCTGTGCCAATCTGAATTCAACAGCCAGGTACTTCCTCCTGGTCTCCCATGTGGGTGTAGGGGCCCAAGCACTCAGGCCATCTTCCATTGCCCTCCAGGGCCACAGCAGAGAGCTGGACTGGAAGAGGAGCAACTGGGACTGGAATCCGGTGCTCATATTGGATTTCGGCGTCGCAGGTGGAGGATTAACCAAGTGAGCCATGGCACTGGCCCCATTGTGGAGTGTTTTATGATGAAAGAGCATTTAATCATATCACATGCCTTCGCTGTATTTATTGAGCTGACCATATGGTTTTTATTATTTTATTTTGTTGATGTGATTTGTGACATTTATTGATTTTTAAATGTTTAACTACCCTTGAATCTGGGATAAATCCCACTTGATCATCATGCATGACTGTTTTGATGTGGTTTTGCAATCAGGTTGCTAATATTTTTTTTTGAGAATCCTTGCATCTCTGTTCATTAAGAATGCAGGTCTGTAGTTTTCTTTTCATATTGTATTCTTGTTCAGTTTTGGTATCAAAGTGATATTGGCCTCATAAAAATGTTTGGCAGAGTACATTATTGTTCAATATTTTGGAAAAGTTTGAAAAGTTTTAGAGTTACTTTCTCCTTGAATGTTTTGTAGAAATCAATAATAACGCCATCATTTCCTGGACTTTTACTTGATGGAAGATTTTTGATTACTACGTCAAATTCCTTGCTTGTTACAGGTCTATTTAGATTGTCTTGTAGGGATTGGAGTCCCTAGCTTGCTAAATGCTGGTTTTGCTTGCTTGCCTGCCTGCTGTGTAGACCTCGTCTTAGGCCATGAAGGGGGCAGGCCAGGTCCTTGAGAACAAAGAAAATAAGCTCTCCTGGAATTTATGACCTTCTTTTCCCCACCAGCTCCCATGGAATTTATGGCCCAGTGCTTCCCACCAGTGCCTCCCTGTGCCATCTCCTTTGTGTGGCCTTCCTGCCACTTAACGTATATAGCCTATACATTTAAATGAACCAATGATCATGTTAGGTCCCAATACCTTGCCATATAGAGAGTAAGAAGGTAACCTACGTAGGAGATGACCTGCACCCTTGTAAGTATGAGGCTATAAAAACCTCTTTTATGCAAACGAGGGGGCCTTTTGCCTCTGTGAGACTAATGGGCTGTGTGCGGGTAGGGGGTCCCAGTCAGCTGGTAACAAATAAACCTCTGCTTTTGCATCCAGGACTGAGCCTTGTGCATTGATTGGGAAATTCAGACTCTACAGTTTATAACTTCTTGATTTAATCTTGGAAGGTTATGTGTATCCATGAATTTATCCACTTCTTTGAGGTTTTTCAGTTTATAAGCATAAAATTTTTCAGAGTAACTTCTTATGCTTCCTGGTGTTTCAGGGGTGTTGGTTGTTATGGCTTCCTTTCCATTTCTAGTTTCATTTATTTGAGTTGCTTGATTTTTTTTCTCTTTTTCCTTTGTTAGTGTAGCTAGATACATATCTATTTTATTTATAATTTTGACAAATCAGCTTTTTATATAGTGATCATTTGCATTGTTTTTTAGTTTCAGCTTCTTTCTAAAAGATCTATTTATATATTTATTTGAAGATAAGAGTTACAGAGACAGGAGAAGTGACAGAGAGAATGGGAGACAGAGAGAAAAGGATTTTTCATCTACTGATTCACTCTCCATAGTGGCAATGACCAAGACTGGGCCAGGTGAATCCAGGAGCTTCATCCAGGTATCCCACTTGGGTGACAAGGACCCAGGAATTTGGGCCATCATCTGATGTTTTTCCCAGACCTTTAGCAGAGAACTATATTGGAAGTGGGGAAGCCAGGACACAAACCAACACTCATATGGTTGCCAGTGTCACAGGCAGTGGCTTTAATTGCTTTGCCACAATGCTGGGTCCTCAGTTTCATTTATTTCTGCTCTGATCCTTATTATTTCTCAGCTACTGCTGATTTTTGGCTTGGTTTGTTGTTGTTTTTCTAGGTCATCATAATGCATGATTACATCTTTGAGATATTTTTCTTTTTGAATGTTGGCATTTAATTCTGTAGATGTCCCATTTTATTTTTTTTAATTTTAAGACACAGAGAACAGATTTGATGATTTTGATAGATACAATTCTAAGAAGATAACCATTCTTCCCTCAATCCCTGCTCCTTGCAATTCCTCTTTCTTATTTCCTTTATTTTTCTTTTAATTTTTATATTAACATGACTTTAATTTACTTTATAATCATATGTTTAACCAGTGGTACCACAGTGCCAGCTCCTGATTTTTACTTCTATTGCAGGACCCCCTTCAGAATTTCTGTAAGGCTGATCTGGTGGTTGTGAAAGCTCTCAGGTTTGCTTATCTGCAAAATAACTTATTTCCCCTTCACTTTTTCTTTTCTTTTTTGATAGGCAGAGTGGATAGTGAGAGAGAGAGATAGAGAGAGAGAGAGAAAGGTCTTCCTTTTTGCCATTGGTTCACCCTCCAATGGCCACCACGGCCAGTGCACTACGGCTGGTGCATTGCGCTGATCTGAAGCAAGGAGCCAGGTGCTTTTCCTGGTGTCCCATATGGGTGCAGGGCTCAAGGACTTGGGCCATCCTCCACTGCACTCCTGGACCATAGCAGAGAGATAGCCTGGAAGAGGGGCAACCTGGACAGAATCTGGCGCCCCTACTGGGACTAGAACCTGGGGTGCCAACGCCGCAGGTGGAGGATTAGCCTATTGAGTCATGGCGCTGGCCTCCCCTTCATTTTTAAAGGATAATTTTGCTGGATATAATATTCTTGGTTAAGACTGTTTTCTTCTAAGACCTTGAATATGTCATTCCACTCTCTCCTGGTCTGTGGGTTTTCTGCTGAGAAACTGATGTTAACCTAATTGGCTTTCCTTTGTATGTAACTCAATGCTTTTCTCACACTGTCTTTGGGATTCTCTCCTTGTTCTTTTCTCTCTCTTTTTTAAAGATTTATCTTATTTACTTGTAAGGTAGAGTTACAGAGAGAGAGAGAAAGAGAAAGAGAGAGAGAGGCAGAGGCAGAAAAAAAGGATCTTCTACCTGCTGGTTCACTCCCTGAATGGCCACAATGGCCAGGGATAGGCCAGACCAAAGCTAGGAGCCAAGAGTTTTGTCTAGGTCTCCCACATGGGTGCAGGGGCCCATGGACTTGGGACATCCTCTGCTGCTTTCTCAGGCAATTAGCAGGAGCTGAATCAGAAGTAGAGCATCCAGAAATATAACTAGTGCCCATATGGGATGACAGCACTGCAGGCAGTAGCTTTATGCACAGTCCACAGCGCTGGCCTCTATTCTTAACTTTTGAAAATTTGACTACAAAATGCCTTGGAGAAGATTTTTTTGGGTGAGTCTGGTTGGGGTCCTTTCAGCTTCTTGAATCTTAATGTCTAAGTCTCTTTCTAGATTTAGGAAATTTTCAACTATTATTTAATATAGCAGGTTCTCAATGCCTTTTTACTTTTCTCCTCCTGAATATATGATACAGATAGTAATTTATTGGTTTTCCACATTTCAAGTAAGCTTTCTTTATTATTCTTCATTTCTTTCTCCTTATTTTTGTCTGACTGGATTGTTTCAAAATCTTGTTCTTGTGGTCAGTCCTCTATTTGGTCTATTCAGATGATAAGGCTTTCAAATATATTTTTTATGGGGATGGCACTGTGGCACAGCATGTTAACACCCTGGCCTGAAGTCCTGGCATCCCATATGGACACCAGTTCTAGACCTGACTGTTCCACTTCTGATCCAGCTCTCTGCTATGGCCTGGGAAAGCAGTAGAAAATGGTTCAATTCCTTGGGCTCCTGCACCCATGTGGGAGACCCGGAAGAAGTTCCTGGATCCTGGCTTTGGATTGGAGCAGCTTCGGCCGTTGCATCCAATTGAGGAATGAACCATTGGATGGAAGACCTCTCTCTCTTTCTGTTTCTCCTTCTCTCTCTGTGTAACTCTGACTTTTGAATAAATAAATAAATCTTTAAACAAAGTTTCTTTTTTTTAAAAAAGTATGTTTTTTATTTCACTGATTAAAGATGTTATTTGAAAAATTTTTACTTGGTTCTTCTTAATACTTTCTATCTCCCTAGGAATATTTTCATTTTTGTCATCCATTGATTTCCTTACTTTTTAATCTGTCTATGTTAACATGCATCACAAAGAGTTTCCTTACAATCATCATGTTGAATTTTATTTCTGGAATTTCAGAGATATCCTACAGTTCAGGATCTACTTCTGGAGAATTTCATTATTTTTTATTTTTGGTGGCATCAGGATATCTTGCTACATCATTTCTTCTTTGTCCTTTCATTGATGTCTGTGCAACTGGTGTACTCCCCCCTTCTGCTTTATGGAGTAGATTTCATTGGAAAAGATTTTCTGGTTTATATGGAATGCATATAACATGGCTTGTTGTTTTGGTTTTAATTCTAGGCATGTAGTCTCTGAGTCATTTCATTTGTTTTAATAAATGTCATTTGTGCCTAGTGACATATTGTCTAGTCTGCTGAAATTTTTAGGGATAGAAGTGTGGCTTTGTGATGAATATGGGTTTCCTAGGACGTGTATCTTCAGTCCAGAGAGTTCAATGTCAGTCTCCCTGGAGATTTTGATAGTCAGGGCCTTGTATTTGGAGTTTTAACAAAGGCAAGTGTCTTCTTGTAACAATGACAACCTTGAATGATATTGAGTCTTGTGGATCCAGTACTGTGTGATGTGATTGGGCCTTTACCACATCCTTCTAGGATAGTCCAATTGATGTTCTGGCTTATAACGCCAATAGTACTAGTCCTGGGACTACTAGATGTGAATGAAACTGCTCTAGTCCTGAGGGGTGACTATAAGGCATACAGGAGACTTTGCTCTGGCAGATGTGAGTCCAGAGAGCTGGAGTGCAGGTAGGTTCTTCCCTAGGTCCACTGAGTAGATGCCTGTGGGAGTAATATATCTGGAACTAATTGTTACCATATTGGTGGTGCAGGGTACAGTGGGGTCATTATTCAGATGTCCCAGGGTGGAAGTCAAATTTCTGTGGATTGCTGCTGGTGTTAGGCCCTAGAATCTAGAATGAATCACCCTGGTTCATGCAGAATGAGTGAGTGTAGATCCAGGACTAATGCCCCAGAACTCCTACAGACGTAAGATGCAGAAGATCTCTCCTTTTCCCCACAAGTTGCTCAAAATCTGACTATGACTCTGCCAAGAGCTGAAAAGTGGCCCCCTGTATGACTCCTCACTGCTGACTGTGGTGTCCTATGAAGTCAGGGGAGTGGAGGGGAAAACACTTTCCCCTCTACAAGCACAGCAGTTGCTCAGACAAGTCAGCTCCTAAGTCTGAAGCAAAAGTCAGAGGCTATGGAATTCCCACTCAGCTTAGTCTGCCAGTGGTGGGATGCACAGCAATCTTTAATTATCTTGACTTAGCAAGATGGTGTCTCACAGCTGGCAGTTGGCTGTGCCATGTGGCCAGCCACAACAGTGTTTCTGTCCTCTCTTCTTTCATCCCACAGAGCCCCTGCTGTTTTCTGACTTCTATGCAGATTTCCATCAGACACCTGAAAATATAGCCCTTCCTCTGTTCCCTTTGTATCCAGAGCAGCTGAACTCAGCATGGCCACACTCTATTCAGCCTCCTTAAGTCCTTTTTGCCTTAGAATTCTCCAGATCACTCCTTCTACCCAAGGATTCATTGGGAAAATATTCAGAAACATTTCTGTTCTAGGCAGCATATAAATAGGTCATGATTTGTAATCCATTCAGCCAGTCTGTATCTTTTTTTTATAAAAATTGATTTATTTTATTTGAAGATCAGAGCTATGCATAAAGAGAGGCAGAGAAAGAGAGAGCTCCTCCATCTGCTGGTTCATTCCCCAACTGGCCACAATGGCTGGAGCTGAGCTGATCCGAAACCGGGAGCCAGGAGTTTCCACCAGTTCTCCCACACAGGTGCGGGGTCCTAAGCACCCAGGCCACCTTCTAGTGCTTTCCCAGGCCACAGCAGAGAGCCATATTGGAAGTGGAACAGCCAGGACATGAACCAGCATCCATATGGGATGCCAGCACTGCAGACAACGGCTTTATGGGCTATGCCACAGCACTTGCCCCCAGTCCATATCTTTTAATTGGTGAGTTTATTCAGTTTAGTCATTTATTGGCCTTTTGGCTAAGATCAAGTGGAGAGCTTAGTTCCTTTAAATTCAAGGTTATTATTGATAAAGAACGACTTGGTCTTGGATTTTTTTCCATAAATATTCTGATTATTTTATTTGTATCTTCTTTGTACTATTATTAGAAGGTTTTCTGCCTTCATATTCTGTCATGATGCTGGTTATCTTTCTCTGTTTCTGTGAATGGTACATCTTTATGTATCTCATTTAAGACTGGCTGGGTGCTGACAAGTTCTTTTGATATTTGTTGTTTTGGAAGGTAATTATTTCTCCTTCATTTATAAATGAGAACTTTACAAAGTACAGTGTTCTGGGTACAAATTTTTTCTTCAAGGACTTGGACTATCTTTGTGTCTTACTTTTGAAAGTTGGAATATAATGTGTTGTTGTGAAGATCTCTGATTATGTCTATTTTGGGTTCTACATGCTTCCTGTACCTGAATATCCTATTTCTTGTGCAGCATCTATCAACGATTTATTTCTAGCCACTCAATATAGAATCATAAACTTTTCTCATAAATCATTCCCTTGAGCAGTACCTAAGGTTGAAACTAAGTTTCTCAATTGAGAATTAGCCTCAGGATTTATAAATAGATCAATTAGGTCACTTTGGTGGCATCTGAGTTAGTTGAGCTCTTCTGATCAATTTAGGCTCTGTTAACATTAAAATAATTACAGATGGAATAGCTCCTCTTCTGTAAGAGCATCTGGAGATGTGGGACAGCCTTTCATGAGTTCTTCTTGGATTAAAATTTACATTTTTTCTTCTATTTGTTGCCAGCAGATTCATGCTAGGAGGCTCAATGTTTGCTAAAGACAGAAGTTGGAGGAAGTATTCTCCCACTTTTCCTGCTTTCTTTGTGTAATAGATATGTAGTAATTAAATGTCTTTCCATCCTCTTCAAGTTGAGCAAAGCCTCACAGAGCTTTCTGTAGGGAAAGGACAGTATACACTCCATTTGTGAGAAAACTACATTAAAGGTCTACTGTTTTACTGTCATAAATCTTTTTCTGAAAAGGGAAACTTCCTGGAGCTGACCCACTATGTGACAGAAAGTTCATTATTCAAGAAACTCTCCTGTTTCTTGCCTCTTTCTGGATTCCCAAATGTAAATTTTTAGACAAATGTCATTTTGTTAGCCAGAATGACTATGACACAATAGCATATTTGGTGAAAGCTATTGGACATTTATAGCTTTGATTAGATGGGATAGCTGTTCTCCAACTCCTCCATTTCTAAGGTCAGTGTCTCATTTGGTACATCACTGTATGTGTGGTATGAGTGATGCACCCCACAAGGGCCACTGAAGACACAATTACAAAACCCTCCAGTTAACAGGCTTATAGTTTAATCAAGAAATTAAAGGATAAGTGGGGCCAGTGCCATGCATCACTTGGTTAATCCTCCACCTGCAGCATCAGGATCTCATATGGGCACTGGGTTCTAGTACCGGTTGCTTCTCATCCAGTCCAGCTCTCTGCTGTGGCCTGGGAGGGCAGTGGAGGATGGCCCAAGTGCTGTGCCCCTGCACCCACATGGGATACCATGAGGAAGCACCTGGATCCTGGCTTCAGATTGGCACAGTGCTGGCCATAGCGGTCATTTGGTGAGTGAACCAATGGAAGGAAGATCTTTCTGTCTATCAGTAACTCTACCTATCAAATAAATAAAAAAAAATCCTTAAAAAAAAGAAATTGAAGGACAAGTGTTTGTATTAGTGGTTAAGATACCAGATGCTTGTGTTCCAAATCAAGGAATGCCTGTGTTTGATCTCTAATTATGGCTTTTGACTCCAGCTTCCAGCTGTTTTGCATGTAAAGAACCTTTAAAAGGTCAATCACTGGGTTCCTGCCGCTAAGCTGGGAGAAGTGCATTGAATTCTCTATTCCCAATTTACACAGCTCCAGGTGTTTGGTGGCATTTGGGAAATAAACCAGCAGATGGTACCTTTCTCAAATAAAATTTAAAAATAAGAAATCAGTATATGTACCTGGTGAAAAACTAGAATACAATATACAATCTATCATAAGTGGTATGGTTATTCAGAGGTGAAAGATATTTCTTTTTCATTAGATTTAGTTTTATATTTTGTTTTATTTTAAGACTTGTTTATTTGAAAGTCAGGCATAGAAAGGAGAGAGAGAGGGAGAGAGAAGTAGCAAGGGAGAGAGAAACAGAAGGAGAGAAAGGGAGAGAGAAAATCTTGCATCTGATGGTTTATCCCTCAAATGGCCACAGTGGCTAGGACTGTCCCAGGCTCCAGTCTGAAGTCAGGAACCTGATATTCCACCTGGGTCCCCCAATGAGTGTCAGAGTCCTGAGGATTCAGATCTTCTACTGCTTTCCCATGCACAATAGCAAGGAGCTGGGTTGTAATTGTAGTATCAAAGACTTGAACTGGCACTGATAATGTTTGTGATGCAATCAGCAATTTGATCCACTGCATCACAATGCTGGCTCCTAATTTTATATATTTTAAATACAAACTATTCATCATGGGAAAATTGAACACAGTAAAGATAAAAAAGTCACAGTTTTCTCTCTTTCAATTCCTCTCTAGAAGCAAAAACAATAAAGATATGTTCATTCTCATAGATAGTTTTTGTGGGTCTAAGAGAAGTAGCCAAGGAGAATGTTTAGGAATACAGTTTCTGGAGCCAATCTGCCTGGAATTTATTACCTTGGAATTGGAAAAGTTACATATCCTTTCTAAACAGCATTTTCCTGAACATGGAGATAGTAATAGTATCTACCACAGTTACTTGCCATGCAATATATACATTTTTAAACTTTTTACTTGCTATATCATGAGCAACTTACCATGCCCATTTGTATGTGCAACTAACATTCTTTGGGTCTGTTTTACAGAACTCAATTGTGTGGAAATACTTCTTGAATTATTCCCGGTTGTTAGATTTTATGTTTTCATTTATTCAGAAAATAATATTTTCAATTTTTTATCGATATAAAGATAATAGGTTTTGTGCATTTCATTGGAACAGTTATAAAAAGGTAACCATACTTCACTACCTCCCTTATTCTCCCTCATTCTTTTCTTTCTTTCTTCAATTTTTACAAAAAAATAATTTCAATCCATTCTATAATCAGGGTTAATACAAAACTAACCAGAATATTCAAACCAGTAAAAAGTAGAAAGACCTGCCCGTGCCGGGGCTCAATAGGCTAATCCTCCGCCTATGGTGCTGGCACCCCGGGTTCTAGTCCCGGTCAGGGCACCGGATTTTGTCCCAGTTGCTCCTCTTCCAGTCCAGCTCTCTGCTGTGGCCCAGAAGTGCAGTGGAGGATGGCCCAAGTCCTTGGGCCCTGCACCCACATGGGAGACCAGGAGAAGCACCTGGCTCCTAGCTTCGGGTCAGCACAGTGCGCCGGCCCCAGCGGCTATTGGGGGGTGAACCAACGGCAAAAGGAAGACCTTTCTCTCTGTCTCTCTCTCTCACTGTCCACTCTGCCTGTCAAAAAAAAAAAAGTAGAAAGACCATAGTCCCACAGTAGTATAAACAAGATCTAAAATAACAATTATATCACAAGATGTACATTTCATTCCTACACATTTTTGTATTCTATGTTAACTACCACACAGCAGAGAAAATAATTTATATGTATTTGGGGGCCATCCTTATTTCACAAAGCATAATGGTTTTCAGTTACATCCATTTTGTTGTGAAATACATTATTTCATTTTTTTCAACTGTGTAGTATTCCATAGTGTACATATAGCATTTTGTTGGTCTAGTCATGAGTTGATGCACATATGTGTTGATTCCATAACATAGCTATAATGATTTGAACTGTAACAAAATAGGGTTCAAATAACTTCTATATGCTTATTTCAATTCATTTGTGTAAATTTCCAGGAATAGAAAGAGAGGATTATATCATAAACCCATTTTCAGACTTCTGAGAAACCCCCATACAATCTTCCGTAATGTTTATATAGGTTACATTCTCACCAACAGTGAATTAGGATATATTTTCCTCCACATACTATTAGCACTTAATATGTTTTTTTTTTTTTTATTTTTGGATGACAGCCATTTAACTGAGATGAGGGGAAACCTGAATGTGTTTTAATTTGCTTTTCTTGGACACTAGTGATACTGAGAACTTTTTTTCTATCTCTAATTACTTCATTTAATTTTAATTTTAATTAATTTTAACAGATTCAATATGATTCAAAGATACACATCTAAGGACATAATTATGACCCCCCTTCTCCTTCACCTCTCTCTCCCTCATGCCCTCCACCCTTCTATCTTTCTGTATTTGTTTGTTTCTTGAGATAACATTTTAAATTTCTGTTATGGTAAAGAGTCTTAATTCTACATTGAATAAGACATCTAACAAATAAAAAGCCAAAAGACCCTAGTTTAGTGGGAATACAGACAATGGCTATAAATAATAATTCAGTGTATAGTTGGTCATTTCACCTTTATACAGGTTTTTTTTTTTTCAACTAGGCATTCATAATTTCTTTCAATGAAATACAACCAATGACAATTTAACATCTACATATTTCCTATGTGGTTATGAGACAACAATTAAGGCCGTTTAGACTTTGAGCCATTTCTTCTCATTAGTTTATGTGCAGAAATAATTTCATGCAAATTTCAATTCAAATAATTATACAATATTTTCTTGTACTCCATTGGTTACTGCAGTTCAAGGAAAACATGATATTTGTCTTTTTGTGACTGGCTTATTTCACTAAACAAACTTATTTCACTAAATAATGGTTTCTAGTTGCTGGGTCTCGAACCAGTGCCCATTTGGGATGCTGGCACAGTGGCTTAACCTGCTACACTACAGCACCAGCCCCGATCCATCACTTTTCTAATGTCAGATAGAGAGTTAAGATTTGGATGATCTCTCCCTTCTGTCTTTTAACACTTGAAAAAGAGTATTTCTGTTGACTCCAGGATGTGATTGCTAGATTGCTTGACCCATACTGACTTCCTGTATGATTGTTCTCTCAGGCAGAATCCCTTCAATTATATCATGTGGGGTGGACACTGCAGTGTAAACTGGGCCTTTCCCTCAGGATGTAGATACAAACTCCACAGCTGCCAGGTGTTGTTTCTGTAACTTAAGATGGCAGTATCCCTTCCTGGAAAGTATTGAGGACAAAAGTGAGCTACATTACACAAGCTTTTCCTTCTCCTGACACAGAGATATCCTGCAGCCAATGTTTATTCAACATAGTAATTTATGTTGAACAGTCTCCAAAGGGCCTGGCAGCCTCTGAGCATCCAGCAGCTGAGGCTGTCAATGCAAGAATATCATCATTTCATCCCAGCCTTTGTAGGGTCCTGCTTCCCATGCTCCCTCACAGGTATTGCTACAAAGAGCACTTCCTGGTAATCTCCCAGTTGTGTGTATGAACCTCAGCCTCTGTTTTGGTGGAACAGCTACAGAGGCCCAGTAGCTTGTAGAGCAGGGACCACTGTCCCTGATGTTTCATTAGAAAGGATAACATGCTGGATTGGAAGGTTAGGTTGCATGCAAGTGCTAGATAGGCCAGCCTGAGAGGTGAGACTTCAATGCAGAAATAGCCTCTGCACTCATGTCCAAGGGTACAAACACTGCCCCGTGCTTCTGTGAGGGCACAGTGTGTTCTCACTTCACCCTTGAAACTAACTTGACCTGGGTGTCTCTATTTTTGGCAAATTCCCCCTTGACAAATGTAGAGTCACACTTGTTAGGGTGATGATGCATTGTTAGGAACAATGAGTAAGTAATATTTTAAGCATAATCCAAAAGTGTTAGCTACAACATAGAGATTCACTCAGTTTTGAGTCAGGGTATCTGTATTGCATGGATTGACTGCCTCTCTTAAAATCTAATAGTCCTGAGGCTGACACTGTGGCACAGTGGGTTAAAGCCCTGGCCTGAAGTGCTGGCATCCCATATGGGCACTGGTTCTAGTCTCAGCTGCTCCTCTTCCTATCCAGCTCTCTGCTGTGGCCTGGGAAAGCAGTGGAGGATGGCCCAAGTCCTTGGGCCCTTGCACCCTCATGGGAGCCCCAGAAGAAGCTCCTGGCTTCAGATCGGTGCAGCTCCGGCCATTGCAGCCATCTGGGGAATGAACCAATGGATAGAAGACCTCTCTCTCTGTCTCTACCTCTCTCTATAAAATAAATAAAATAAATCTTTAAATAAATCTAATAGTCCTTGCAACAGTCTTATGTGACCTTGAAGAGGTGATTACATCATGGAGGCTCTGCTTTCATGAACTGAGTAAGGCTATTATTGCAGTAGAGGTATGGTTAGTGAATGAGTGTGTTCCTGATTAAAGGGCAAGTTCCAACCGGTATTTTGATTCATATATTCTCTTTCACCATATGTTGCCCTCTACCATGTTATGAGGCAGTAAGAATGTCCTGGACAGAGAGGGAGTGGGAAAGGGGAGGGTTGCGGGTAGGAGGGAAGTTATGGGGGGGGGGGTAAGCCATTGTAATCCATAAGCTGTACTTTGGAAATTTATATTCATTAAATAAAAGTTAAAAAAAAAGAATGCCCTGGGCAGATGTTGATGCCATGCACTTGGAATCTCTAGTTTTCAAAACTCAGAAATGAGTATGTTCTTCATAAATCATCAAGCCTCAGGTTTTCTGTTATAGTAGAAAATCTGGATTAAAATACTGGTCATTCATAGTTCCATCTTCGTGTAAAACTCTTCATACTCTCAATATGTGGGTCCCTTTTATTTTTTTTGGATTTCTCTCAAATGTCACTTTTTAGGAAACACTTTTCTTTTTTTTCCTATTATATTTCTAATCTTACTTTCAAGCTATGAGCTAGTTTTATTTGAACTGTTCTGAAATTACATGTGATATCAAGTCATAGAAATAGTTGTACTGTAAAATATAGGCCACTCATTTGTGCCAATTTCCTCCCAATCACTCACGCACATCTCATTAGGAAGAAGGGTTTGATCTTTTCCTGGAACTAGATGAAATGCTAAGCAGTTCAAAGATTTTATTTTCAAACTTTCAGAAAATATTCTCTCATCTCTTGAATTCTCCAAACTGTGTTACATATGTAATGCTGATATTCAGTAATCCTCTGGTTTCTGTTGAGGGGGAAGGACGTGGATGTTGGGGAGCACATCTCTGCTCCTCACCCACAAATTTGCTCTCACCTGGAACAATTTAAGTGTCATTTAAAGCATCAGGAAGTGGGTGTCAGTGTAGACTCCTTATTGTCCATGACCCCTTTGATCTCCTTGGCTCAGCATTGACCATCATTCTTTTTTTTTTTTTTTTTTGACAGGCAGAGTGGACAGTGAGAGAGAGAGAGAGAGAGAGAGAAAGGTCTTCCTTTTGTCGTTGGTTCACCCTCCAATGGCCGTCATGGCCGGCACACTGCGGCCGGCGCACTGCGCTGATCCGATGGCAAGAGCCAGGTACTTATCCTGGTCTCCCATGGGGTGCAGGGCTCAAGGACTTGGGCCATCCTCCACTGCACTCCCTGGCCAGAGCAGAGAGCTAGCCTGGAGGAGGGGCAACAGGACAGAATCCGGAGCCCCGACCGGGACTAGAACCCAGTGTGCCAGTGCCGCAAGGCGGAGGATTAGCCTAGTGAGCTGTGGCGCCGGCCGACCATCATTCTTATTTTTTGTTTTGTTCCACGTGACCTAAAGTGTACTTTAGGAATGTTGATTCTGTCCGTGTCTTTGTAATACACAAGAGGATTACATACATGGTATGTGGAGCTGGAAACTTGAATTTATCTTAGCACAGCATGCAACCCACTCACCTATGCTGTCATAGTCACTTCAGCCCATCTCTCCCTTCTTGCCCTTGGATTTTTCAGGCAAGAGTCAGTTCTCAGTCTAGCATGTCCTCCAAGAACTCAGGGTTAATTCCTTGAAGCCATCTTCACCAGGCTTAGGATTCTGTCTGCCATTTCCAACTCTCTTGGTTTATTCAACATTATTTTTTTTTTCATATCCTCCACAGAGTGGGGAGAAATAGGTTGGAAATGCATTTTGTCATAATATTCAATGAATAATGTGCAAGGGTTTGGCATGCAGGTTTATTCCCTTATCTCCTGAAAGTGAATCCCATTTTCTTGTGTAATTTGTTGTCCATCTCTTCCAGTGTGTAAGCATCAAATAGCTTTTTATTTAATGCATTTTCATGACACAGATGTCTAATGGGTAGTGGGCACTCAGCAAATATTTGTGGGATAAGTGAATTTATTTGTAGACTCTACAGTACCAGAGACGTTTGTAAACACAGTTAATGCTCCTAAAATTACCTCAATCTCCATCATAGCAAACCTGAGACTGTTCTTGATTAAATTTATTAACTAATGTATAATTAACTTCAGATAGTGCTAAATTGAAAATTAATTACATATTAATTTCTTTAGCAGGAACATAATAAATTCATTACCCTTTATGCAATATTGAATACAACATACTAGTCAATGTGGTGGAAGAATTTATATTTGGCTTGAATTGAATAAAATATAAATATAAACCATATATGGTCTATAATAAGACCACGGCATATGCTCAGTAAATATAGCTAATAATAGTTATATTATTCCAGAAAAACATCATGACTACATGTCAGAGAGATCTAGATTTGAAACTCTCGTTCTCATATCTGTGATTTCAGCCTATCTTTTCACAGAACTGCACCAGTGCCCTTTATATACTAGCAAAGAATGATATGATTTCCAAGATGGTTTTAGTGTGAGAGCTAATATGCTGATTTCTTATTATATGTTTAGGGTAGTTGATCTGTTAATAATGAGCCAGTTATGCTAAGTACATTTTATTGTTACTATTTATATGCAATGATTAATTAGATTTTTACAAGCATAGTTAGAGCAAGCAAGTGTTATTGTTAAAAGTCTTAGCAAAAGTCCTCACCTTACAGATAACTACCGAGTTCCAAGTGGCTTGAGAATATTCCAGGACACAGAGCTGCTGGGGAATGGACCATTTACACCACTTTGTGGCTCTGACTGATGTCATGGTCACAACTAAATGTTCTGGGAATTTGCAACAGAAGAGGGAAAACTAGTTATGTATTAAACATGTGTTGTCTTACAAATTGCCAGACAGAAATCAGTGATCACCAAACCTTAGATGGTGGCTATCATAATCTCTGCCTTTAGGGTGTATCCACCTTGTTATTGAAGAACACACACTCACATTCTAATGTTCCCATGTTTCCATCCTATAGCATGTAAAAAGTCTACATCTTTTTTTGATTTCCTCTTGTCTGTCCCCATTCCTTCAATTTGGGGTATAATGTGTGTGTATACATATATATATATATGTATATACATATATATATATATACACACACATATATATATTAGGGAAAAAATTTTTTTCTTTGATTTTTCAAAAGCTTCTCATTCCCAGTTTTGCTTTACATTAAAAAGTTATAGTATAACTCTGCAGGAGCGCACACTGGCACCTCAACTCCATCTTAAACAATTCTGGCAAATTTTAACTGCATCCACCTTTCAACAGTAGGACAGGAATGATATCACATTAAATAAATTCTTCCTCAAAGAGATCCATTTGATACTCAGGGAAAAGGACGAGTCCAGGGACCAGTGTTGCAGTTTAGCTGGTAAAGCTCCATCTGTAACACTGGCATCCCATATGGGCCATGTTTCATATTCTGGCTGTTTTAATTCCAATCAAGATCTCTACTAATGGCTGAGAAAAGCACTGGAAGATTCCCCAAATATTTGGCCCCCTGCACCAATGTGAAGACTCAGATGGAGCTTCTGGCTCCTGGTAGTACCCTGGCCCAGCCCTGGCTAATTGTACCTTTTGAGGAATGATTCAGCACATGGAAAAGAATTCATTAAATAAAAGTTAAAAAAAAACTTTGATTTTAAATAAGTATTTAAAATATTAAAAAAGAGATAAGTCTAATAACTTTTTGTCTTGGGGTTTAGTGGCAAGGAAGGTATGCTTTGTATATAAATGTTGATTAATCTCTTTGAAGATGCATTTTTACAAATTAGCACATGTTAAATAGACCACCATCCAACAAAAGCCATCAAAAGTAAATTTCAATAGACACTATTGTTAGTGTTCTCAAACACCTTTTTTTTTGGGGGGGGGAAGAAAATCTTTTAGAAAATATTTATTCTTTATTACAGGTGAAAAAGCAAATATTCAAAAATCATTACAAGCCAAAAGGTTTGCTTAAAAGTGTTAGAGGCATCATCTCTTTGATACACAAAGCATCAAATAAAGTCTTATAAAGGATCAATCTTTGACCTTTTCATTTGTGAATTCTTCATAAATTCATTAAGGCTTGAGCATCAGAATTTAGATTAAGGTATAGCCATGTTTCTTAATCCAAACTTCCAGAAAAAGAAGAAACCAATTGATTTGGAACTCATAATTCAAGAATTGTGCTTTAACTTATAGCTAGAAATGTTTCCCAGATCCTAGAAAACTGGTCTGTTCAAATGAAATTTGTGATAGCTGAGTTCTAATACTTCTCCATCTCATTCAGAACACACTGGATCTAAACCTATTTCATCATACTTAGGGTGAAAATGTTAATTTTAGCAAATATGTCAACAGGTGATTCATCAGGCAAAAATGATGGCCATTGTTTAAACTTCCATGCAGGACAATGTACAAAAACAGCGACAACCTGTTGCCCAGTCTTCAGACTAGTCTACTGTTCTGAAAGGAACTGTGACATTAACTGCAGTGCTCATGGGTTTCATCTGCTCTTTTCTCCTCCCAATTGTAGTTTCATTTCCTCAGTGGTAGTCTTGCTTTTGCTTTTTGTATAGTGAGACAAATTTCTCTCAAACACTTTTTAATTCAATGTCTTCAGGAACATCCACTCATGCCTCCTGGATTCTCTGAAGCATTTATCATGGCCATAAGTTCTCATGGGATGTAACACAGGAAACTAGTTCTAAGGACTGGCACAGTGGTGTAGTCAGTGAGGCCACTGCCTATACCATCAGCATCCAATGTGGTCACCAGTTCGAGTCCCAGCTTCTCTACTTCCAATCCATCTCCCTGCTGGTGTTACTAAAAAAGAAACAGAAGATGGTCTGAGTGCTTGAAACCTTGTACTCACACAGGAGAACTGAGTCTCCTGGCTCCTGGCTTTGGCCTGGCCCAGCCCTGGCAGATATCGACATTTGGGGAGTGAGCCAGTGGATAGATTCTCTGTCTCTCTCTTTTTCTCTCTCTCATTCTATGCTCCAAAAATAAAAATTAGATTTTTGAGAAAATCCAGGACAAACAGCTGCTGGGGAGTGGACTATCTTCACCACTTTGTGGTTCTGAATGATGTCCTGGACATAGCTAAATATTCTAGGAATTTTCAAAAGAAAAGAGAAACCTATTTATGTTATAAATGTGTATTGTCTTATGGATTACCAGACAGAAATCAGTGATTGCTGAACTTTATATATGGCACACACACAAATATGTACATATATATATAAACACAGTTTTTAAGATTTATTTATTTATTTCAAAGGCAGAATCACAGAGCAGGGAGAGAGAGAGAGAGAGAGAGAGAGAGAGGCCTTTAATCTGCTACTTCATCCTGAAATTGCTGCAATGGCCAGAGCTCAGCATATCTAAAACCAGGAGCTGGGAGCTTCTTCCAGGTCACCCAATGAGTGCATGGGCCCAAAGACTTGGGCCATAACCAGTGCTTTCCCAAACCATTGAAGACAGTTGGATTGGAAGTGGAGCAGCCAGGAATCGAACCAGTGCCCATATGGGATGCCAGCACTGCAGGTGGCAGTTTCACCATCTAAGCCACAGTGCCAGCTCCACTGATGTTCTGTTACCAATTTGCATTCTCTTAGTTTGTAATAAAGAAAGGCTGAAAATTTCCCAAACGTTTCTGTTGTTATACTGTTTTCCTATCAATACTTTCTTTACTATATTGCTCATTTTGCATTTTCCTATAAGCATCCAAGAGGCAAAAAACCATTATTTCAGTACTTTGCTTAGGAATCTCCTGAGCTGGGGCTGGTCTTAGGGCCCGATGGGCCAGCATCTTACATCAGAGCACTAATTCATATCCTGGATGCTTTGCCTCTGATCCAGCTCTCTGCTAATATGCTTGGAAAAGCATAAACTATGACCCAAATACTTGGGCTGCTGTTAATCTTGTAGAACATTAAAAATGAGATCCAGGCTTATGGCTTTGGCATGGCCTGGCCCTCTTCATTCTTGGGGGAATGAACCAGCAGATGGAACATCATTTGCTTTCTGCTCTCCTGTCTTTTGGTCTTTCAAATAAACAAATGTTTAATAAAAATGTCTCTTCTGATAATCACATAACCTTATAGCATTAGATTATAAGTATTTAAGTGAGTGGTAGTTATCCCAAGGTGTTGACCAAGCTAGGTGGTTCCATGATCTTCTACCATCAGTGAAGCAGTAAAATGTTCTTACCCTTGGTCTTTTCTGTTGTACTCTTCTGAATTGTTTGAGAATTCAACAGTTTGTTAAACAGTGTTGGTCAGGCAGAAATTCTGCTCACTGTCAGGTGTAGAATGCCTCTAGCCCATCAAATGAAATCTCTGGGTCAGTTAGTAAGTGTTTTTCATTCCCTGTCTAGACAGTGACAATACCCTGCCATAGCATGAAGTTACAGCAGCTTGACCTTCTTCTCTTGAACTCTTTTAAACATTGTACAAAAATCTCTGAGTAGAGGAAAGGTAGGCTGGTAACTAGCAAGCTCTTGGATCAGAGAATTCCATCATCAACTTTGCTGAAGACACTCACTCCCCAAACCCCACACCTGATATGCAGTTGCCAAGATTGTGCTGAATAGAAGCATCCAACATGGCTGCAGGCTTAGCACACTCACTCTGTCTTAGGCACTCGAGCATCATTTACCATAATATACCAGATGCCATGACACTTAGGACCCATTCTTTCCACTGGGATCTCACTCATGGAGATCTTTCATTTAGGTTTTTTTTTTTTCCCCCAGAGTGTCTTGGCTTTCCATGCCTGAAATACTCTCATGGGCATTTCAGCCGGATCCACATGCCTTAAGGGCTGATTATGAGGCCAGAGTGCTGTTAGGACATTTGAGGGCAGTTGTAAAACTACTTTTGTCCACCTCCACTGCTATTTATTGGCCATGGGCATGTGCCCTGGGCACATTTCAAGTGTTAATCATGAGATGCAAATGTGAAATGCAAGAATAAGATTACAAGGAAAAAAGATGCTATTCATTTATACACTTAATTGTTTGGACAAATTTACTTTCTTGAAAAGTAACCCCCAAAAAGATAAAAAGTGTTGACTTCAAGGTCAAAGCATTTTTAGAGACAAAATAATTTAATATTGATAAAATCTTGCATCTATTAAGATGATTTAAGAATTATAAGTGATTTTGTGCCTCCCAACTTGACATCACCAAATATACAACTACAGTTGAGCTATATAATGAAGCAGCCAAATCATAGAGACTCAGTAACATCTCTTATTTATCCAGTCTGAAGTCATATTACTGATCCCATCATGGAGTTTGTTTCCAGCAGAGGAGCCTTCTACTGGCTGAGGTAACCCCTCTGCTGTCCACAGGGTCTTTCAGGCAGTCAGTCCCAAGTTCCAAAGGGTACCATTATTTGAGGGAGAGACATGTGCATTTTGGGTACAGCCATGGCCATGTTCATGGAAATAGAGGTCACTGCATAGCTTTCTGGGACTCAGCTGGAGTCCTGGAGCTGAAAACTTCAGAAATAAGATGGGGCCCCTTTTGGCTCTCTGAGCACCACCATGGCGGTCGGCAAGAACAAGCGCCTTACGAAAGGCGGCAAAAAGGGAGCCAAGAAGAAAGTGGTGGACCCATTTTCTAAGAAAGACTGGTATGATGTGAAGGCACCTGCTATGTTCAACATACGAAATATTGGGAAAACACTGGTCACAAGGACCCAAGGAACCAAAATTGCGTCTGATGGACTCAAGGGGCGTGTTTTTGAAGTGAGTCTTGCTGACCTGCAGAACGATGAAGTTGCATTTAGAAAATTCAAACTGATTACGGAGGATGTTCAGGGCAAAAACTGCCTGACTAACTTCCACGGCATGGATCTTACCCGGGACAAAATGTGCTCCATGGTCAAAAAATGGCAGACCATGATTGAAGCTCATGTTGATGTCAAGACTACCGACGGCTATTTGCTTCATCTGTTCTGTGTTGGTTTTACCAAAAAATGCAACAATCAGATACGGAAGACTTCCTATGCTCAGCACCAGCAGGTCCGCCAGATCCGGAAGAAGATGATGGAAATCATGACACGGGAGGTGCAAACAAATGACTTGAAAGAAGTAGTCAATAAATTGATCCCAGACAGCATTGGGAAAGACATAGAGAAGGCTTGCCAATCTATTTATCCTCTCCATGATGTCTTCGTTAGAAAAGTGAAGATGCTGAAGAAGCCCAAGTTTGAATTGGGAAAACTCATGGAGCTTCACGGAGAAGGTAGCAGTTCTGGAAAAGCCACTGGGGATGAGACGGGTGCAAAAGTCGAACGAGCTGATGGCTACGAACCACCCGTCCAAGAATCTGTTTAAAAATTAGACTTTAATAGTGACAAATAAAATGTCCTATTTGTGAAAAAAAAAAAAAGAAATAAGATGGGGATGCATGGAGTGACTGTGGTTGATATTACATACTGTGCAGGGTGCTTGGGTTGTGCATTTGGGTGTATGTCTGGCCTCACAAATCCTGTCTACTTTGTGAGTCTGGTGTGTGTTGTGATGAAGTCCTGGATGCTTAAGGAGCTCAGCTGGTTCAGGGAGCACTGTGGATATGAACTCACTTATTTGTTATTTTCTTTAATGTGTATAGCTGCTCATGCTGCTGGACTAGTGCTCTGGATTCCTTGTCTCTATTGCCAACCATGCATGCAAATTATGTCTGGACCCCTTTTGATATCCCTGGGTCTTTAGACAACATAGGTGATCTGTTTGGTGTTAAAATTGCTGGAGAGTAAGCAACAGTCATTTCTCTTGTAAATATCAAACATCCTTCCAGAACCCATGAGATCCAAACAGACTCATGATCTGTTTATAACTCGAACATGGTCTGCATCCAACAAGCTAAGCTATCAAATCTGTAGACAAATGCAAGTGGTTAGTGATGGCTGGCCTATCCCTCTTATGGGTTTAGGGAACACAGCAAAGAGTAGGGAGAGTGTAGCTGTCTTTGCAGGGTAAAGAGTTCAGGGAGGAGGCAGCAATAAGTAAAAGTGTAATGGAATCTACTGGAGAACCTGGAGTACTTGCTATGTTTCTGCAGGGGCTGTGCCAGACTGAAGTGTTGCCAGAAACTCCACCCAATTGTCCCATTTTAGTCCTAGGTAACCAAGCACTTGAGTCACCATCTTCTGTCTCCTTGGGTGGGCATTAACAGGAAGTTGTATTAGAAAAAGAAGCAAAACTTGATTCTGGGCATTCCAGCATGAGGTTTGAGTGTCTCAAGCAATGGCTTAACTCAATACACCACAAGGTGTGCCCCTATAGTATATACATTCTAAAAAGTAAAATGAAAAATACTGCAAATAATTTTAATATCTTTTAACCAAATGTAAGAAAAATATGATCTATACAACATGTGAAACAAATCACATTTCAGTTGTCCAATAACTCTATGTGGTGTATATCTATCATGTTGCAAAGCACAGGTCTAGGGCATATAGCTAAACATGGCATTGCTGGATCACAGAATATTTGTATTTGTGGTTGTTAGTAGACACAGCCAAGTGATTTTACAAAGTTTTTAATCTTATTTATGTGGCCATCAAAAATGAATGAGTTTCTGGTACTCTCATTCTGCAAAAATGTGTAAATGTCAGTCCTTTTCAAAGTCAAACTTACTGAGGTATAATTAAAATCACCAATATTACATGTTCTTTTCAAAGATAATTGTTTTTGCAAAGCTGGATTTTGGTGGAAGCTTTGAAAACAGCAAGAACCACATAATCATCAACATGCGACCAGAAATGGAGGCAGCACCTGGGAAAGATTGAGCAGCTCTGCAGAACACACCAGCAGGGCATCTTGATACCAGAACATGAGGACACTGCAAAGAACAAAGCACTCTACTGAGCTTTTATGAGATCACAAAATCAGGAGAACATATAAGAATATGTACAGCACCTCCATCTGCACAGAAAATATAGAAACACGTGAAAACAGTAATAGAAGAATTCTGCAAGAAAAATTACATTTATCTTGTCAATCTCTTAGGAAATCATAGCAAATGGAAGAGAGAGGTGGAGTCTAAAGGCATTAAAATTACTCATTGGTATACTTTTCTATTTCTTTAAGATTTTGTAATTTTCATCGTAGAGATCTTTAACTTTCTTGGTTAAGTTTATTCCAAGGTATTTGATTGTTTTTGTGGCTATTGTGAATGGGATTGATCTTAGAAGTTATTTCTCAGCCGTGGCATTGCCTGTATATTCAAAGGCTGTTGATGTTTGTGCATTGATTTTATATCCTGCCACATTGCCAAACTCTTCTATGAGTTCCAATAGTCTCTTAGTAGAGTTCTTTGGGTCCCCTAAACAAAGAATCATATCATCTGCAAAAAGGGATAGTTTGAGTTCTTCCTTCCCAATTTGTATCCCTTTAATTTCTTTTTCTTGCCTAATAGCTCTGGCTAGAACCTCCAGAACTATATTGAATAGCAGTGGTGAGAGTGGGCATCCCTATCTGGTACCAGGTCTCAGTGGAAATGCTTCCAGCTTTTCCCTATTCAATAGGATGTTGGCTGTGGGTTTTTCATAGATTGCTTTGATTGTATTGAGGAATGTTCCTTCCAAACCCAGTTTGCTTAGAGTTTTCATCATGAAAGGGTGTTGTATTTTATCAAATGCTTTCTCCGCATCTATTGAGATAATCATATGGTTTTTCTTCTGCAGTCTGTTAATGTGGTGTATCACATTGATTGTTTTGCACACATTAAACCATCCCTGCATACCAGGGATAAATCCCACTTGGTCTGGGTGGATGATCTTTCTGATGTGTTGTTGCATTCTATTGGTGAGAATTTTATTGAGGATTTTTGCATCTATGTTCATCAGGGATATTGGTCTATAATTTTCTTTCAATGCTGCATCTTTTACAGGCTTAGGGATTAAGGTGATACTGGTTTCGTAGAAAGAATTTGGGAGGATTCCCTCGTTTTCAATTGTTCTGAATAATTTGAGAAGAATTGGAGTTAGTTCTTCTATAAATGTCTGATAGAATTCAGCAGAGAATCCATCTGGTCCTGGGCTTTTCTTTGTTGGGAGGGCTTTCACTACTGTTTCAATTTCTGTCTCAGTTATGGGTCTATTTAGGTTTTCTATGTCTTCATGGTTCAATTTAGGTAGATTGCATGTGTCCAGGAATCTATCCATTTTTGTTCAATTTCCCTGTTTGCTGACATAAAACTCTTTGTAGTAATTTCTGATGATTCTTTTTATTTCTGTGGTGTCTGTTGTTACATTTCATTTTTCATCTCTGATTTATGGATTTGGGTCGTTTCTTTTTTTAGTTAGTTGGGCCAATGGTGTGTCAATTTTATTTATTTTTTCAAAAAACCAGCTCTTCGTTTGGCTGATTTTTTGTAATCTTCCATGCTCATGCATTGGAAGAATCAATATCATCAAAATGTCCATTCTCCCAAAAGCAATTTATAGATTCAATGCCATACCAATCAAAATACCAAAGACATTCTTCTCAGATCTAGAAAAAAATGATGCTAAAATTCAAATGGAGACACAGGAAACCTCGAATAGCTAAAGCAATCTTGTACAACAAAAACAAAGCTGGAGGCATCACAATACCAGATTTCAGGACATACTACAAGGCAATTGTAATCAAAACAGCATGGTACTGGTACAGAAACAGATGGATAGACCAATGGAATAGAATAGAAACACTCAGATCTGGCTGAAGAGCCCATGAGAGTATTTTAGGCATGGAAAGCCAAAACATACTGGCAAAAAAAGAGCTAAATGAAAGATCTCTGCGAGTGAGATCCCAGTGGAAAACACAGGCCATCAAAGAAGGAGGTACCTTTCTCTGAAGGGAGGAGAGAACTTCCACTTTGACTATGACCCTGTCTAAATAAGATCAGAGTTGGTGAGCTTAAATGTCCTCCATAGCCTTGGGAACTCATGAGAAGAGCCTAGGCAGATTTCTGACACCATAAACAAGAGTGTCAATTTGTTAAGTCAACAACAAGAGTCACTGTGCACTTACTCCCCATGTAGGATCTCTGTCCTTAATGTGTTGTATTATGTGAATTAATGCTATAACTAGTACTCAAACTGTACTTTATACTTTGTGTTTCTGTGTGGATGCAAACTATTGACATATTTACCTAGTATATACTAAATTGAGCTTCTGTATATAAATATAATTGAAAATGAATCTTGATGTGAATGGAATGGGAGAGTAAGCAGGAGATGGGAGGGTTGCAAGTGTGAGGGAAGTTATTGGGGGGAAAAAGCCATTGTAGTCCATAAGCTGTACTTTGGAAATTTATATTAATTAAATAAAAGTTAAAATAAAATTACTCATTGATGCTGGCACTGTGGCATATCAGATAAAGCCGCTGCCTTCAGTCTTGGCATCCCACATGGGCACCGGTTTGAGTCCCAGCTGCTCCACTTCTGATTCAGCTCTCTGCTATGGCCTGGGAAATCAGTGGAAGATGGTCCAAGTCCTTGGGCCCCTGCACCCATGTGGAAGACCTGGAAGAAACTCCTGGATCCTGGATTTGGATCAGTGCAGCTCCAGCTGTTCTGTCAATTGGGGAGTGAGCTAGTGAATGGAAGGCCTCTCTCTCTCTCTGCCTCTCATCTCTCTCTGTAACTCTGACTTTCAAATAAATAAATAAGTCTTTTTAAAAAATAATCATTGATGAACTCCATTGATTATTTTTTTTTTTTTTTTTTTTTTTTTTTTTTTTTTTTTTTTTTTTTTTTTTTTGACAGGCAGAGTGGACAGTGAGAGAGAGAGACAGAGAGAGAAAGGTCTTCCTTTTGCCGTTGGTTCACCCTCCAATGGCCGCCGCTGCAGCCGGCGCACCGCGCTGATCCTGGCAGGAGCCAGGAGCCAGGTGCTTTTCCTGGTCTCCCATGGGGTGCAGGGCCCAAGCACCTGGGCCATCCTCCACTGCACTCCCTGGCCATAGCAGAGAGCTGGCCTGGAAGAGGGGCAACCGGGACAGAATCCGGCGCCCCAACCGGGACTAGAACCCGGTGTGCCGGCGCCGCAAGGTGGAGGATTAGCCTATTGAGCCACGGCGCCGGCTCTCCATTGATTATTAATTGATTAACTCCATTGATTTTAAATTTAAGAATAGATCTTGAAACTCTAAATTAAACTGATACATAATAGAAAACTTCATCATATATTAAATGACATCCCAAATATTTACCCAGAAGTAGAAAGTAGAATAATTGAGTGTTCTAATCCCTAGAATTTTTTAAATATCTTTTTATTTATTTGCAAGTCAGAGTTACATGGAGAAGGAGAGGCAGATAGATGTCTTCTGTCTCCTGGTTCACTGCCCAGTTGGCCAAAACAGCTGGAGCTGAGCTGATTCAAAGCCAGGAGCCAGGAGACTCCTCCACATCTTCCCATGTGGGTTTCAGGGGCCCAAGAACTTGAGCCATCCTCCACTGCTTCTTCAGGCAATAGCAGAGAGCTTGACCAGAAGTGGAACAGCTGGGACTTGAACAGGCACACATATGGGTTGCTGGAACTACAGGCAGGGTCTTTACCCGCTATGCCATAGCTCTGACCTCCTGATCCCTAGAATTATAAGGTTAATATCCTTTTAATATATTAATTAGTAAGTTTAACTTATCTGGACATGTGTTTAATACTTTTATAAATTATTTATTGGAAATAATGTTTACTTATTTGACTCTTACCACTGGAATAAAAGTAAACCCAAACAATTTATATAATAGATCATTATGTTACTATAATTTTCTATATTACAAGATAATCTGAAAGAAAGTATAAGTAGTTTTTGAAACCATCATAATGTTTTGGAGAAGTCATAATGATTAAAAAGTACAACAAAGTGCTTTCTATGTCATTATATATCAATGTTTAAATGGTTAAAATTGTTTAAAAGTATTAAAGATTCCTTCCTTCTGAAAATTTCATTTCACTTCTTTTCACCTATCAGGTATCAAGTCATTAATATAATATACAGTTAAATTTTTCAGTTCTATGTACTACAAACTCTGCAGCTAAATTTTCCCTTGAAGAAGCAAAATATTTATTGCATAAACAGATAAGTATCTTTCATATAATTCATGTTTTCTGATTTTAATTTTATGTAATTATTACTGCTCTGAAGACAAACAGGTGAGTAACTCCTTTAATTTTTTAAGCTTTATATGTACCTACAATGTTTTATCCAGTCTTATTTTTAAAGTTTAGCTATTTGAGAGAGCCCTTTCATTCACTGGTTCACTTCCCCAGATGCCTGCAATAACCAGGCTGAGCAAAATCCAGGAGCCAGAAACTCAATTCAGGTCTCATGTGCATGGCAGGGATTCAGTTATTTGAGTCATTATTTGTTGCTTCCCAAGGTCTGCCTTAGCAGGAAGCTGGAGGTGAGTTTGAACCCAAGCACTCAGATATGGGATAATATGGGATACAGGCATCTTACCCGCTAGGCCGAACATCATTTCATATCATATATTGATAGTTTTCAAAAGCTTAGTTTTGATGACTATATGATGTTCCATTAAAATATATACTATAATTTTTAAAAACTTAACATTACATTTTTAAAGCTTTATTTATTTATTTGAAAGTCAGAGCTACACAAAGAGAGGAAAGGTAGAGAGAGAGAGAGAGAGAGACAGAGACAGAGACAGAGAGAGAGAGAGAGAGAGAGGTCTTCCATCCAGTGGTTCAGTCCCCAATTGGCTGCACTGTACCAAAGCCAGCAGCAAGGAGCTTACTCTGGGTCTTCCCATGTGGGAGCAGGGGCCCAAGGACTTGAGCCATCTTCTACTGCTATCTCAGAGCATAGCAGAGAGCTGGATTGGAAGTGGAGCAGCTGGGTCTTGAACTGGTGCCCATATGGGATGCCAGCACTGCAGGTGGCAGCTTTACCTGCTATGCCACAGTGCCGGCCCCAATATAATAGTTTAAATGTACTTAGATTAAATGTATTAGCCTCTTCAGTTGTGTTTACTTTTTTGTCATTAGACAGTCATTCCACAAACATTTTTTATCTGTGTGATTCTACTAGATGCTGCACATAATCCTAGGCACTGTGATACAGCTCCTGGAGTTGTATTGTCACAAATTTCCATGCATGCAGTTTTTCTTTTTTTTTAATTTAATTTAATTTTATTTTTTTGACAGGCAGAGTGGACGGTGAAAGAGAGAGACAGAGAGAAAGGTCTTCCTTTGCCATTGGTTCACCCTCCAGTGGCCGCCGCGGCCAGCGTGCTGCGGCCGGCACACCGCGCTGATCCAATGGCAGGAGCCAGGTACTTCTCCTGGTCTCCCATGGGGTGCAGGGCCCAAGCACTTGGGCCATCCTCCACTGCACTCCCTGGCCACAGCAGAGAGCTGGCCTGGAAGAGGGGCACTGGGACAGAACCGGCGCCCCGGCCGGGACTAGAACCCGGTGTGCCGGCGCCACAAGGCGGAGGATTAGCCTAGTGAGCCACGGCGCCGGCCCCATGCAGTTTTTACCATTATTGATGCTCCTTCCTTAAGTGTCAGAATTGTTGAGTCAAAAACTGTGAGAATAAAAAGTTCCTTTCCAGGGCCTAGCGCTGTGGAGCAGCAGGTTAAGCCGCCACCAACAATGCTGGCATCCCATATGGGAGTACTGGGTCATGTCCAGCTGCCATGTTTCTGATCCAGGTCCTGATGATGCACCTGGAAAAGTAGCAGAGAGTGGCCCAAGTGCCTAGGCCCCTGTTACCTATGTGGGTAACCCAGAAAGAGTTCCAGGCTACTGGCTTTGGCTTGTCCCAGCCCTGACCATTGTAGCCCTTTGGGGAATGATCCAGTGGTTAGAAGACTGCTTTATGTCTCTGTATTTTCCTCTCTGTCACTCTGCCTTTCCACAAAATAAATTTTTAAAATTTTTTGTTTTTATTGATGAATACTATTAAAATTCACTGATTGAATAATAAAGATATTTGAAACTCTTGAGGTTGATGCCACCAAATTAAATCACTTACTACTCCCTCATGTTTTGAAGACTTTTTTAGCCAGCTTGTCATCACTCTTAACTCCCCATTTTGTCTTATTCTTGATTTTAAAAAAATGTATTTAAGAAGCTGGCGCTGTGGTGTAGTATGCTAAGCCTCCACCTGCAGCTCCAGCATCCCATATGGGCACTGGTTCATGTCCTGTCTGCTCCTCTTCTAATCCAGCTTTATTCTATGGCCTGGAAAAGCAGTGGAAGATGGCCCAAGTGCTCAGACTCCTGCACCTGTGTGGGAGACCCGGAAGAAGCTCCTGGCTCCTGGCTTCAGATTGCCCCAGCTCTGGCCATTATGGCCATTTGTGGAATGAACCAGCAGATGGAAGACCTTTCTCTCGATCTCTACTTCTATCTGTGTGTAACTCTACCTCTCAAATAAATAAATAAAATATTTCTTAAAGAATCAATATTTCTAAAATGTATTTGAAAGTGGAGATAGAGACAGAGGTCTTCCATTCACTGATTCACTCCTCAAATGGCCATAAGAGTAAAGGCTGGGCCAGGCTAAAGCTAGGAGCCTAGAGCTCTGCCTGGATCTCCCATATGGCAAGCAGGAATCAAAGTAGTGGAGTCAATACTTGCTGACTTTCAGGGCACATGTTAGCAGGGGCTGGAATCTGATTCAGAGCCAAGACTTGAACCCAGATATTCTGATATGGGATGCAGGCATCCCAAGAGGTGACATCTTAACTGCTGCACCAAACATTCATGACTCTCCATGATTCTTAATGGTTCAATATGCAAAACTTTATAACATACTTTTAGTTAGTAGAGATTCTTGTGTACCTTTTCCTATTAGGCATCTCAGTATCAAAGGGTAAAATTCATTTTGCCCTTATTATTTCACAGAAGTATCACTTATCCATATAGCATATTTAATTAGTAAGTGTACTAGGCATAACTTTAGTTAACAAATGCCACACAAACATTAACATTGCAGGATACTGCTGCCCACAGCGATTATTAATATAGGACAGTATTTCAGATACTATTTCACTAGTGTACTATATGGAACCAATAACTTTCCCCCATACTTCTTCACTGTGCATTTTGTGATCTTTTCTGCTATGCACAGGTCATAAGACACTAGCATTAGAGTGTTCGCCAGATAATTTAGAGACCTTTCTGATGGAAATCTGAATCTTCCAATATATTTAACCTCATCATGAAATTTGTGCCAGGGTTTCCTGTGCTGAACTCCAAATACATTACTGAGGGAGAGGTAGTGGCCAGAATTAAATAGCACACACTATGTGAATTCCCAACATGGAGAACACAAGCTGATTTATGTCATTCTCCTCAGAGAGTCATGAGGCCACTTAAGGTTGGGGGGATCTGAGGCTAGAGCCTTCTATGATGAATGAGGGAACAAAGTTAGTACATCAATTCAAGAACAAATCTGAAAAAAATTAATGGAATTTATTGGATTTGGATTCACATGTGTCAGATTTTCATAAATTTGGGGATTAAAAGAAGTTAGTGAATAAGTACTAAGTATAATTAACATATAACTTATAGTTTTATTTTCTCATATATAAGATGGGAATATGAATGCATTCTTTATGAATAGCAATTGCCAAAGGTTTCAGAATTTTAACCAGGTGAGAGGAGAGTAGATGCTTCCCCCAGATTATCAGAGTACTCTGCGTGTGTATATGGGTTGGTCTTGGGGTCCTTTTGAGGCTAAAATTTGGGGAATCATGTTGTATGCACCTGGCAATTGTAGATAAGATTGGACTCCAGGAATTCTTACTTCTTGCTCAGTCTGCATGCTCAGTACTTAGGCAGTCTTGGAGTGAGAGTACAGAGGCAGACAGGGGGTAGCTGGCTTCTTGGCTGTGAATGCTGAGAGGCTAGCAACTCATTTTTTCTCCTACAAAGATTTCTGTCACTAGGAATTAGACAAGCTTCTCTAGTTGGGTCTTCTAATACGTGCAAGAGATGTTAAGGATCTGAGTTCTTAATAAGTTTCCTCCAGGCTGTCTGATGCTTAGTGAGTGACAGATGGATCCAGAATTAATTTCCAACACTTACTCATTCTAAGCTCTGTTAAAGCAATTTTGAACACAGATTATAGCATCTGTCTTTTTCTCTGCTATGTCAGATTTGATGGTGGGAGGAAACCTAATTAAAAAATCAAGTTGGAGATTTAAGTTGGCCATATGGAGAAGTACAGTGTTTGCCCACTCCTCTACTGAGATACTCCACAGCAGCTATGTCTACAGATGAGTGCTTCCAGAAGAGCACCAAAAGCAAGGAGACACAAGCAGAATTTCAATAACAGGCATAGCCTGTTGGAGAGGGGAGAAGGAGGAACAAGTTCAAAACTGTTAGTGTGGATCTGCACAGACCTATTGCCAGGTGATACTATGTGGAGAGGTATCCAGCAGCCACAGATCATCAGCTCAATGAAAAGTAGTCTCTGAAAACTTCAGGTCTCCTGGATTTCAGAGGGGGAACCCACATTTTTCCCTCCCCACTTCCCACTCCTCAGTGCATGGACTGTGGTGGGGATGTGCTGTCTTGAGAGGAAGAACCATTCACAAATTTTTCTTCTGTCTTATTTCCAGGACCCCCAAAGACAGTCCTATATTCTAATGGGAAACACGTGGTTCAGCTGGACATAGCAGGGCAGTTGCAGTCCTGGATCCCAGGCCCATTTAGCACTCTCCTGCAGCAAATAGTAGGATCAGGTCAGCTGGAAAATACCCTCTGATATCTCCCCTCATCACTTGGAAAATTACAGGTTTGATCTGGGCTCCTGTGCACTTGCCCAGTCTGACTGAGGGCACACTGGGAGCAAATCTCACAGTGGGGATGAAGGGCACATTGCAGAGAGAGACAGTGCTGTGGAATGTGAACACATCGGGATTGATGAAGCATGATGGCACTGGGAGCTCATTCTGAGCTGTGAATCAACTAGTTCACCTTGGCACATGGAAACGTGGGACTTCAAATACACCAGAGAGAGCCAACATCCCCTCACTCCACTGACTAGCCAGAGAGGCTGTCCACTACATCCAACTTAGATGTCACTCTGGACTCTTCTCCCAGTCATAGTGATCCAAGGCTCTGGGCTCCAGCTCCTTCCACAGAACATGCCAGAGTTTGGATACTATTGCTCACTGGATGCTTGGGCCTGAGGTAGCTGTACCCAATCCAAACCACTAAGCAGCACACAGGGTGTGGCCCCAGAAAGCTGGTTCTGCTGGTTCAGAAAGAAAACTGCATTCAATAAACCAAATTTTAAAAAACACTATGGAAGGCCTTAACAACAAACTGGATGAGCCAGAAGAAAGAGTAACTGGTCTGCAAAACAAGTCTTTGGAAATATTTCAGTTAGATTAAAAAGTAAAGCTAGTAAAGATCAGAGAAAATGGAAAAAGTATTGATGATCTATGGGATATTATCAAAAGATGAAATACATTAGGCTTAGAAATTTGTGAAAAAAAATGGAAAAATTGGAGCATTTTTAAATCCTATTTGATAAAATAATAACATAAAATGCCCCTAATTTGGAGAAAGAATGGACACAAAAATATAGGAGGCACCTTCAACCCCAAATAGGCATGATAAGAAAAATCCTCACCAAAACACATTATAGTCAAACTTTCAAAAGTAAAACATACAGAGTTTATCCTAAAATTTTCAAGATAAATGGCCTGGTCATTTGTAAAACATATCCATATGGTTAGTGTGTTTTTTTTTAAAGATTTATTTTATTTATTTGAAAGACATAGTTACAGAAAGAGGTAGAGACAGAGAAGTCTTCCATCCACTGGTTCACTCCCCAGATGGCTGCAACAGCTGGAGCTGTGCCAATCCAAAGCTAGGAGCCAGAAGCTTCCTCCAGGTCTCCCACAAGGGTGCAGGGTCCCAAGGACTTGGGCCATCCTCTACTGCTTTCCAGGCCACAGCAGAGAGCTGGATAGGAAGAGGAATGGCCGGGACTAGAATTGGTGCCCATATTGGATACCAGAGCTTCAGGCCAGGGCTTTAACCCACTGGGCCACAGCACTGGACCTTAATGTGTTTTTTAACAGAAACATTGCAGTCCAGGAGAGAACAAATAGATACAGTCCAAATTCTACTAGAAAAAAATCAGCCAATCCAGAATACTTACCCAGGGACAATCTCATAAATAAATAAAGGTGAAATGAAGATCTACCCAAGGTTAGATGTGTAGATCAATGGAACATAATAGAAACTCCAGAAATCGATCCATGCATCTACAATCAACTTATCTTTGATAAAGGAGGTAAAGTCAAATCCTGAAGCAAGGACGGTCTCTTCAACAAATGGTGCTGGGGAGACTGGGTCTCCACATGCAGGCATGAAACAAGACCCCTATCTTACACCTTAAACAAAAATCCACTCAAAATGGAACAAAGACATAAATCTACAAAGTGATACCATCACATTACTAGAGAAAATTGGAAAACCCTGTAAGACATTGGCATAGGCAAAGACTTCTTGGAAAAGACCCCAGAAGCACAGGGAATCAAAATTGACAATTGGATTACATCAAGCTGAGAAGATACTGTACTACCAAAAACATTCAGCAAAGTGAAGAGGCAACCAACAGAATTGGAGAAAATATTTGCAAACTATGAAACTGATAAACGATTAATATCCAGAGTCTATACAAAGCTCAAGAAACTCAACAACAAAACAAACAACCCAGTTAAGAAATGGACAGAGGAGTTCAAAAGGTGTTTTTCAAGAAAGGAGATTCAAATTGCCAACAGATACATGAAAAAACGCTCAGGATAACTAGCCATCAGGGAAATTCAAATCAAAACCACAATGATGTTTCACCTCACCACTGTTAGAATGGTTCTTATAAGAAATCAGCAGACAACATGCTGGCAAGAATGAGGGGGGAAAAGCCACCCCAATCCACTGTTGGTGGGAATGTACATTTGCGCAGCCACTGTGGAAGACAGCATGGAGATAACTCAGAAATCTGATTAGAAACCTACCATATGGCCCAGTAATCCCATTCCTGGGAATTTATCCAAATGAAAAGAAATCAGCATATGAAAGAGTGATATGTACCCCTGTGCTTATTGCAACTCAATTCACAATAGCTAAGATATGGAATCAACCCAAATATCCATCAACTGAAGACTGGATAAAGAAATTGTGGTGTATATATACACATTATGGACTACTACACCATAAAAATTGAAATCCTGTTGTTTGCAACAGGATGGTCGCAACTGGACGCTTATATTTAGTGAAATAAGCCAGTCTGAAAAAGACAAATACATATGTTTTTGCTTATTTGTGATAACTAATACAGTACCTAAAAGGTAATCTATAGGATTGAAATTGACATTTTGAGATTTGATGATTTTTATGGCCCTTGTCTCTATTGTTGAGGAACAGTGTTTTTTCACGGTATTTATTGAATTCTTTACTTAGTCCAGGGTTAATCTTATGAGTACAAAGTTAAGTGAAATAGATATTCATAAAAATAAGAATGGGGATAGGAGAGGGAGGAGAAAGAAAGGTGGGAGGGAGGGTAGGGTAGAAAGTTTCACTTTTCCTGCAATGAGTGGAGCATTCCCTGCAATGAACTGTAAAACATGATCATAAAACAAGTTCTAATAAGATTATAAAAAGTAGAACTATATCATGTAACTTTTCTGACCACAGTGGAATGCAGGTGGAGATAAAAATCAAAGACATTCTAGAAAATATACAACACATGGAGCAAAAGCAACATATTCCTGAATAAAGAATGGATATAGAAGAAATAGAAAGAAAAATTTAAAATGCTTGAAATAAATGACAACAAAAACACAGCATATCAAAACTTATGGTATATAGCAAAATCAGAGTTAAGAGGAAAGTTTATATCAACAAGTATATTTAACAAAAATAGAAAGGATATCAAGGGTGGCACTATGGTGTAATGGTTAAAGCTGCCGCCTGCAGTGCCAGCATCCCATATGGGCACCGGTTTGAGTCCTGGCTACTCCACTTCCAATCCAGCTCTCAGCTATGGCCTGGGAAAGCAGTAGAAGATGGCCCAAGTCCTTGGGCACTTTCACCTGCATGGGAGACACATAAGAAACCCCAGGCTCCTGGTTTTGGATTGGCACAGCTCCAGCCATTGCAGCCATATAGGGAGTGAACCAGCAGATGGAAGAATCTCTCTCTCTGCCTCTCTCTCTCTCTGCCTCTCCTTCTCTGTGTAACTCCTTTCAAAGTAAATAAATAAATTTTCTAAAAAAAAAGAAAAGAAAGTTTATCAAGGGCTGGCTGTGGCACAGCGGGTTAATGCCCTAGCAAGAAGCGCCAACACTCCATATGGATGCCAGTTCAAGACCTGGTTGCTCCTCTTCCGATTCAGCTCTCTTCTGTGGCCTGGAAAAGCAATAGAAGATGGCCGAAGTCCTTGGGCCCCTGCACCCACATGGAAAACCCAGAAGAAGCCCCTGGCTCCTGGCTTTGGATCTGTGCATCTCTGGCCATTGCGGCCAATTGGGAAGTGAACCATCAGATGGAAGGCTTCTCTCTCTCTCTCTCTCTCTCTCTCTCTCTCTGTCTGTCTCTCTTCGCCTCTCTTTGCCTCTCCTTCTCTCTCTGTGTAACTCTTTCAAATAAATAAATAAACCTCTAGAAAAAAGGAAAGGATATCAAATAAATGACCTAACAATTTATCTCAAGACATACAAAAATAACAATAAAGCATAACCCAAAATTACTAGGAAGAAATATTAAAAATTACAAAAGAAATAAAAAATAAAAATTTTACAAAAGATCAGTGAAATGAAAAAAGTAGTAAAATTGATAAATCATTGACAAAACTAACAAAGAGAAAATAAAAGACTCAAGTTATTAAAACAAAATGAAAAAGGATATGTTATAACTGATACCACAGAAATAAAAGAAATATTAGGAATTACTGATGAACTCTGTAATTAATACACAATTACTCTTAGGTGTTTAATTAATGCTATAATTAGTACTCATATTGTATTTTACACTTTGTGTTTCTGTGTGGGTGTAAACTGTGGAAATCTTTATTTAATATATGCTAAATTGATCTTCTGTATATAAAGATAATCGAAAATGAATCTTGATGTGAATGGAAGGGGAGAGGGAGTGGGAAAGGGGAGTGTTGTGGGTGGGAGGGAAGTTATGGGGGGGAAGCTATTTTAATCCATAAGCTGTACTTTGGAAATTTATGTGCATTAAATAAAATAAAATTAAAAAAAGGAATTACTGAAACAGTAATTCCAACAAATTGAAAAATCTAGAAAAAATGATATAATTCTGAACACATATAATTACCAAAACTGATGCACAAAGACATAGAAAACATGAATAGATCAATAACCAAGGCTGACATAGAAGCAGGGTTAAAGATCTCAACAAAGGAAAGCCCTGGATTGGATATTTAATTCTACTACTTAACTATACCAAATGTTTAAGGAACAATAGCCATTCTTAAATTTTCCAAAAACAATTGAAAGCAAGGAAAACATTCCAAAATCACTTTATGATGCTAAAATTGACTTAATTCCAAAACCAGGTGAAGGTATAACAAAAAAGAAAACTATAGACCAATATTTCTGTAGAACACAAATGCAAAAATTTTCAAGAAAATATTAGCACTGCTGCAATGACAGCTGCTCATCAGGATTTCTGGAGCCTTAGGTTTATCTTTACCATGTCTCTTTACCCAAACTTTAGCTTCAATTTTAATATTTGTAGAGCCAAATCCTCGCAGATGGGTGGTGACATTTGGGGCCTGTGACAATCATCTAAGGTCCCCTTTTTAACTGGACAATACAATCCTTGCGAAGGACATGACAAGGCTCATTCCCAATGTTGTGAATCAAACTTGAACTTTTCCTATATAGTTTATTATGCCCTCTGAAATTTGTATTTTTTGTTTTGCAAATGTACATTGAGTTAGTAAATGTCCAAAATACCCTGTAAGGATCTGTATACCTAATCTAGTTGATATTCCTTTAATTAATTCTATATCTACTCAATCTTCCAATTAGCACTAAATCACTACTCACTGACCAGAGTCCCCTAATATGAAGCTTGAGCTCAAGAACCCAGAATTCACCATTTAATGACTTTGGCTTTGACCAGATTTTGAATTTGTAAATTTGAAACCATCATTAAGGTTGTAGGAGTAGTTTCCTTGCTATCTATTTTATTGGTTGTAATCCTAAGAATAAACTGCCTTTCTAATTTGTACAAGAATTATCTCAATTTTCCTTTAAAAGACCATTCAGTGGGTGTGCATCCTCTGAGAGTTGCAGTGAGCACACACCCATCAGAAGCGTGATCACCATGCCATGGGCCTATTTGCTGTGCACATCACAGAACTTATCTAGGCAATGGATGGGTGTGCATCCTCAGAGAGTGGCAGTTAGGGCTGCTTTCTGATGCAGTCTTCGATAACTTTTTGCATGGCACAGATTTTGGTTAAGGCTAGATACCTTGCTTCCTGCAGTGAGATCTTCCCACTGGTTTTCATCATGTGGATCAGCCTCAAGATGACGTCCTGGATGCTCTCTCCAAAGTTGTTGGTGGCGCAGCTGCCCCTAGCTATATAAAGACACTATCCCCTGCACCAGAGACTGGGCCTCCTTGAAGATGTTCTGGGTCTCAGTGGGGAGTGGGAGGCTGACATTCTGCCCCAGTTCCTTGAGGAGGCACTCCATCTCCTGTGCCATCTGCTTCCTGCTTGCCTGGATGTCTCCTTTTCCCTCCTTATCCAGAGTCTATTTCAAAAAGCTGTGTCATCAGAATCCTCTCCAGTTTCTTGTAATTCTTGTCATTGACAGGCCACTGAAGCCAATGACTTGCTGTTCTATGTTCCTCACTTCCTTCTGCATTTGCTGGAGCCTATTAATAGAAGGGTGTTGGTTTCCCATATCCATACTTTGGTTGTGTTCAGTTTCATAAGCACTGTGCCACCCACAGCATGGTGCCCCATTGATTTCCAAAAATCACTTTTGTGCAAAGATTATATAACAATTGCCTTCCAGCGATATACTTGTCTTATGTGCTGTGCTGTTCCATCAGTGATCCAAACATGTTTCTGCTCCTCGGTTAACTTATTGTATCTTGCATTTCAACAGACAGGAGGGATTTTTTTTTGCAAGGTGAAAGTTGATTTACATGTTGGAGAGGATCCTTCATTAGCTATTCTTTCATGTAATGATGTAATTCCAACTTTATCTAGTTTAGCTCTTTTTATATATCATTTACATTTAATTATACTACATTACTATGCATGCCCTATTTTATGTTAAGCAGTAATACTCATATCACTGCCATTACAGGTATTCAAGCATAGGAGAACTTCATGTGCAATTGTTAATTGTTTGGTTTCAACTAAAGCCCAATATGCAGCCAACAGCTGCTACTCAAAAGGGGTGTACTGAATGCCAAAAGCAATACATAGATCAGTGTGATCCCAATCAAAATATCAAATACATTATCTCATATCTGGAAAGAAAAGACTGTAAAATTCATATAAAATCACAAGAGACCTTGAATGACTAAAGCAATCATAAAAAATAAAAATAAAGCTGGAGTCATGACAATATCAGGTTTCAAGACATAGTACAGAACAGTTATAATAAAAACAGATTGGTATTGGCACAGAAATAGACATGTGGGCCAGTGCATCAGAAACCCTACAAAATAATCCAAACATCTACAACCAACTAATTTTTGACAAATGAGCTAAAATTGCTCCCTGGAGAAAGGACCGTCTCTTCAACAAATGGTGTTGGGAAAATTGAATCTCTAAATGAAAAAGTACAAAACAATATCCCTACTTATTAACTCTAAACCTAAAGGTCTGATATAAACCTAAGGCCTGAAATTATCAAATTACTAGAGGAAAACATGGAGAAACATTGAAAGTCATTGAAGCACAGGTAATACAGGCAAGAACAGGCAATGAATTGTATCAAGCTAAGAAGCATCTGCATATCAAACACTCAACAAAGTGAGGAGGGAACCAACAAAATGGGAGAATATATTTATAAACTATTCATCTTAAAAGGGATTAATATCCAGGATATGTAAGGCACTCAAGAAGCTCAACAAAAAGAAAATCCAGTTAAGAAATGGGCTAAGAATATGAACAGGGATTTTTCAAAGAATAAAATACAAATGGCCAACAGCTGCATGAAAAGTTGCTCAGGATCAATGGCAGAAACATGCAAATAAAAGCCACAATGAACTGGAAGCTCCTGGTTCCTGGATTCAGCATTGCCCAGCCCCAGGCATTGCAGACATTTGAGAAGTGAACCAGCTGAGGAAGTTTTCTTTCTCTCTCTCTCTCTCACTCTCTCTAGCTCTGCCTTTAAAATAAACAAGAAGATCCTTTTTTAAAAAGATAAAAATATATAAAGTGGTAAGCATATACAAAGGTAGTTTTTGAAAAATAGTACATTAACTTGCATTTAAAATGTAAAATAAAGGAAAATGATGGAAATGAAGCAAGCATCTTGGTAATTACCAAGAAAGCCTTGAGGAAAAGACACTTACATCTACAGCTACAATCTGGAACTAAAAAATTAAAGTTAAATTTATAGTCCTCTAGAATTCCAGAAAAGCTCAATTGCATAACAACTGAGAATTGAGAATGACTGAATGGGTTAAGATAGCTCTGAGAATTTGGGGACATAAAATATTTGCAAAGAGAATTTAGATGATTTCCATCAAGTTGATATTACAAAAAAAATGCCACCCAAGAAGGCCTAAATTTAATAATAGAAGGGTTGGCTTATAATAGGATATTGATGACATTAACAGGTCACACAATTGAATTCAATGCATCATCAACCAAAACAATGCATATTTTATAACATAAATTTTATTTAAATAATTTTTATTAGAAGGCTGTGCTAATATAGGATAAGCATTAGAGTGATTAACAGACATAAAGGTATTTGGTGAACAATAGTCCAGTACATTATTTACTATCAGAAAAATGTTTAAATCAAGAAGGTAAGTCAAGGAAAGTGAAAAGAAAACTTAATTTAAATAAATTGATGAAGCCACAATGAAAAGGTTAACCATGATAGGCTATGGTTCTCTGTACAAGGATTGGCTTACACTACATTATTATGTATACATATATACATATATTCTATAGTATACACAGAATTAAAAAAAATACATGTTGTTATTTAACCTATATTCTGATTACTGTAAGTAGCAGTAAGTAATAGTGTAGGGACAACAATAGCATGACACATATATACAAAAAACTGTGTGAACCATTGTGTCTTAAATATGCACTAAACTTGATAAGTGAAAGGAAAGATCAACAATGGTAAGTAAAGAAAATATCAAGCCCTTTACCAGAAAAACCTTAATGAAATCTACTCACATCTATAGCTACACTTAAAAATACAAATTATCAAAAGTTTGTTTATATGCATAAACCACCAGAAAAGTTAAGCTATATCACCTGGAAAAAGAGAAAGATATTATGGGCCAAAAATGGTTTTGATAAACTGTAAACATAAAAGTGGCCAAGAAATTTATCACAATTTTGAGTATGTTGAAGACCTTCCAATATAAAAGTCAAGCAACAAACTGATAGGTTTAGTCATAGAATGGCCTTCCATTAGGTTACGATAATATACACAGGTGATAATAAATTCAAAGAAGGGATGGTATTTTGTCATAGTGGGTTATACCGCCTCCTATTATACCAGCATCTCATATGGTGCTGGTTCATGACCCAGCTGTGCCAGTTCCAATACAGCTCTCTATTAATAGCTTGGGAAAGCAGTTGAAATATGTCACAAGCACTTGTGCCACCCATGTGCAAGACCCTAAAAAAGCACCTGGCTCCTGCCTTTGGCCCTAGCTCCAACTATTGTGGCCATTGGAAAGTGAACCAACAGTTAGAAAATATTTTTGAGATTTATTTATTTATTTTGAAAGTCAGAGTCATACACAGAGAGAAGGAGAGGCAGAGAGAGAGAGAGAGAGAGAGAGATCCTCCTAGCGCTTGTTCACTCCCCAATTGGCCATAATAGCCAGAGCTATGCTGGTCTGAAGCCAGGAGCCAGGAGCTTCCTCCAGGTCTCCCACATGGGTGCAGGGGCCCAAGGACTTGGGCCATCTTCCACTGCTTTCTCAGGCCATAGCAGTGAGATGGATCAGAAGTGGAGCAGCCAGGACTCGAACCAGCACCCATATGGAATTCTGGCACTGCAAGTGGCGGCTTTACCCCCTTTGCCACAGCGCCAGCCCCCAAAAAATCTTTTATCTTTGTCCCTCTCTCTGTGTAACACTTTCAAATAAAAAATAGAAAAAAGAAAAAAGAATAAACAGAAAGACAAAATTTTCAAGAGAGGTGTATTAGTTACAGTAAAAACTATACTTTCATTACTGTGAATACAATTCGGTTACTTGATAATTACAATAATAATGTAACAAGCACATCTAAGAGATTTTTGTGAAAAAAGTTCATTACTTCTACATTAAAAAGAACAAAATAGCAAAGTTTTCTAAAAAAAGAAAGAAAAGAGCAAAATTAAAGAATAGAAATAGAACAAAGATCATTCAAATAACTAGAACTTTAAAGCAGATGTTTGTATCTAGAGTTATATTTTTAAATTTTACACATACATAAACAAATACTAATATATATTATCTATATATTTATATATTATTTAGCATCAGGAAAATATAGTTTGGAGTTTCCAGTTTCTGATTACTATGAGATTGTGGAGTGAAGCACTAGATTGTAACTCACACTGTCTGCCATTTGTGTCTCTCTACCAGTTTTTAAAATTAAATTAAAAATAAATATAATTTTAGGATAAATATCATTTCAAGATCCTCCCACTTACTCACATAATTGCCAGGACATGTACAGTATCTAGACCCCCAGAGGAAAACTAAAATAACAAAATCTAAGAAACCTTGTCTCAGAGTTCTATAAAAAACCAGAAATGCATTTATATATTTATATATAACTTTACATACATTTATATATGTATGCATATATTACCTTGAGGTGAGAAAATGATTAACCTTGACTAGGATAGCGCTAACACACTATGTACATAGGTTTCCAGGACACCTATAGAATGTTGGGAGTGAAAAGCCCATGAGAGTATTTCAGGCATGGAAAGCCAAGACACTCTGGCAAAAAGATCTCTGTGAGTGAGATCCCAGTGGAAAGAACAGGTCTTCAAAGAAGGAGGTACCTTTCTTTTTTTTTTTTTTTTTTTTTTTTTTTTAACTTTTATTTAATGAATATACGTTTCCAAAGTACGAATAATGGATTACTATGGCTTCCCCCCCATACCGTCCCACCCACATCCCTCCCCTTTCCCACTCCCTCTCCCCTTCCATTCACATCAAGATTCATTTTCGATTATCTTAATATACAGAAGATCAGCTTAGTATACATTAAGTAAGGATTTCAACAGTTTGCTCCCACACAGAAACATAAAGTGAAAAATAATAGATGATTTTTTTTAATGATGATGAAATCAGATCAGACCTATTGTCATGTTTAATCCCAGTGAGAGTCAAGTTGGGAGTTGATAGTTTCTTTTCTTTTCTTTTTTTTTTTTTTTGAGGTACCTTTCTCTGAAGGGAGGAGAGAACCTCCACTTTGACTATGACCTTGTCTAAACAAGATAAGAATCGGAGAACTCAGAAGGCTTCCATAGCCTTGGAAACTCATGACTGGAGCATAGGGAGATTACTGATGCCATAGACAGGAGTGTCAATTGGTAAAGTCAACAACAGGAGTCACTGTGCACTTACTCCTCATGCAAGATCTCTGTCCTTAATGTGCTTTGCATTGAGATTTAATGCTATAACGAGTACTCAAACAGTATATTTCACTTTGTGTTTCTATGGGGGTGCAAACTGTTGAAATCTTTACTTAATGCATACTAAACTGATCTTCTGTAAAAAAAAAAAAAAAGAAATTATCAATTCCCAACTTGACTCTCACTGGGATTAAACATGACAATAGGTCTGATCTGATTTCATCATCATTTAAAAATCATCTATTATTTTTCACTTTATGTTTCAGTGTGGGAGCAAACTGTTGAAATCTTTACTTAATATATACTAAGCTGATCTTCTGTATATAAAGAGAATCGAAAATGAATCTTGATGTGAATGGAAGGGGAGAGGGAGTGGGAAAGGGGAGGGTTGCGGGTGGGAGGGACGTTATGGGGGGAAGCCATTGTAATCCATAAGTCGTACTTTGGAAACTTATATTCATTAAATAAAAGTTAAAAAAAAAGAAAAAGAAAAAGAAAATTTAAATCATCGTGGCCACCAGTTCAAGAGCTGGGAATGGTCTAGAATAGATGATTAGTGAAAAAAGTGAGCTCCATTAATTCAAAGATGAAACAGAAAATTAAATTTCCAAAATGAAACAAATCAAGTTCCATAAAAGTCTTTAAAATCTAAAAAAAAAAAATCTCTGCTAATGAGATTGATGGACCGGACCCAAGATTATACTCAGAAACTGTGAAAGAATGAGTATTTTATTGTGAGCCATAAGTAAAAGCCAAATATACGGATTGTTATTTGGTGGAAAATAGTCCATAATTAACTTATAAAATTATACCATGACAGAGAAACGTGCTTTGGAAAATTTCCAAGATCAGAAGTTAATTAACAGTTCCAGGAACATCCAGAAAAATTAGCCATATATCCACTGCTGATGAGAACGAAGGTACTGTCCCTAAATTGTGCTCAAATCCACTAAACCTGACAGCATTAGGACAACTTCTACCATTTAGAGCAGGTTGATGACCACACAATGATTAGGCAAACTATGGTACCCATCATTTTTCTGTGTTATGATTGTAAAAATCTAGGTTATTAATTATGTATTTAGGTGATGTTAATCAATTCTAAGGCATATATTTTAGAAAAATTTTATTTAATACATATAAATTTCAAAAGTACAACTTTTTTTGATGGCCCATTCATTCCACTGGGATCTCATTCACAGAGACATTTCATTTAGGCCAGAGTGTATCTTGATATCAGGGTATCTTGATATTGTGAAAGCCTACTTTATGGTGTAGCATGTAGAATTTTGCAAAGATTTGAGGAGTGCTGGAGCAGAATGAGAATGTTATTGAATTGTTCAAATGCTCTATATTTTATATGTATGTACAGATATTTGAATTTGTTTTTTAATTTGATTTTGAGTTTTTCTGCTTAACTGCTTTTCAAGAGAGAGCCTGACCCTAACCTTGACCCTAACCCTAACAGCCCTAACCCTGACCCTGACCCTAACCTTGATCCTAAATCTTAGCCCTGAGCCTGACCCTAACCTTGACCCTAACCCTAACCCTGACCCTAAACCCTGTATATATAGCCTCTCTTACTGCTATCCCTATATTCTAACTCCTATAGCTTTTTCTGTCCTCACCATTAATTCTAAACCATTTTGCTAAATCTTTATCATAAATCATCACCTTAATAGTGTCATCCACATTTTGATGTGTCTGGCATATGAATGATCCAAATTTTAATCACATTGTGTTTCCATGTATTCACCCTATTCAGAGATTTTCCAAGAGCTTGCCAATGTTGCTAAGAACATAGTCTTCCTGTATCATTGGAGATCATTAGTTTTAAGAACTCTGTGTAATGAATTTAGGTCAACAGCCCAACACCAGAATGTAAGATGTTTCTAGCAATTTTCTCTCTAAGAACATAGAAGATATTTTGTAATTCTGTATCAAGAACTGGTGACAGATACCAAATATGATGGGATCTTCAAAAGTTTGTGGGACAATGGAAGTAAAACATATTTTCTCTAAATTTTTTGTAGAAAAAAAATATGTTAGTATGTCAAACCTGTGATTTAGAACAACATCATTTAACTTGTTGATGAAAATGGAACAGTGTAATAAATAAATAGCTGAAAACGCAGCTAGTTTTCTCAATGCTGGCATGAGCAATTTTGTAAGTAAGTGGGGAAGGTTTGGATGATACCTATTATGATGAGCAAGAGTCCACTGATTGGAAACAGCATGATAGACTCATGTTTAGGTCATATACAGACAGTTACACATAGACATCTTTAAAACTAGTTATGTTTTGGTAAGTTGGAATACACATACGTTTTTGCTCTTTCAGTTGTGAGGGTCAAGATACAATGAATACATTAGGTTTCCAGATATAAGTTTTTATACCATTCTCTAATAAAAGGAGCCAGTGCTCCATGAAGAAATGGCTGATACTATGTGTGGAAGTAAATATGTTAGGTAGGATAATCCTGAAGAATTAAATAGTAAGGAATTGGTGGGAGTGGGGATGGGAATGAAAGAATTTGCAAGGAAAGCAGGAACAAATGTCAGATCTCTCAATGGCAAAGGTAAGAATGTACAAAGAACATCCTGTAGAAGTATATAATAACACAAAGTAATGATCCTGGCATCCATACTGTTACATATAATCAAATAGATTTTTATAATGGGATTGAATAGAAATATCTTGTGGAGAATTCCAAATACTTGATATAGACACTCAGCCATCTAGGAGATAGAATTAACTCCCCACTCCTTACGTGTGGGCATTGCCAAGTGACTTCATTCAAAAGGACACAATATGGACATGAGGAAAAGGTACATCCTGTTAAGAAACTGAAAACCCTCCCTTGGCCAGGTGATCCTAGTTAGCATTAACCTGATCATTCACCTTGAGAGCATAAAGTGAGAACACTTCACCTCTGACATGCTTCACCAAAATTGCAACCACAGTATCATTAGGAAAAACAACAAATAAATCCCAATAGGGGACATTCCAGAAAATGCCTGATCAGATTCCACAACACTGTCAGTGTCATCAGAACAAGCGAAGTCTGGACAGCCAGAAAGAGCCTAGGAGACCTGAGGACTAAATGTGTGGGATCCTGAGTCAGGAAAGTTAGAAAGAATAGAATGAAAACAAGTTGTGGGCTCTGTTTAATAGCAGAGCAACATTTGATCTTTGTTGATAAATGATGTAAGATGTTAAGTCACTTGATACAAATGATACAGTTAGTAACAGGAAACTATGTTGGGGCTACATGGGATATCAATACATTCTCTGCATTATTTCTGTAGCAAACAAAAACAAACCGAAAATTGACACTTTATTATAAAACAGAGTTTTCTAAACATCTGCTTAAGTATTAACTGATTTCTAATATTGAAATAAGGCAGTTAAGTAGACCAACTAGTAGAGAAAAGCCTGGAATTGTGCTTAAAGATCTCCCTCTGGAATAGACCCAGCAGCGGACGGGCCCGCAGTCCAGCGCTGACTGATCTCAACCCAGTTTCATTCTACAGAGCCGACGCCTAGGTGGGAAGGCAGCTCAGCTCACCTCGCAGTTCAGTTAGCCCAAGAGAGCCAACTGGGTTCACCCAGTCTAAGACGCCTGCAGCGGTAAGAGGCGCACTAGCTTTGCACCTGTCACAAATACTCATGGTGGAGATTAGACCGATGTTCTGAAAAACAGCAACGAAAATACTGAATCTGCCATTAGCACGACAGAAAGCAAAACTTAATTTGGAGGCGTCTCTCCTGAATTTTTGAAAATATTTAAAAACCAGCTTTGGACAATCACCGACAGCTGGCAGGGCGGAGTCTCATCTGCTTCGCCCGCAGAAGCTCACAGGGAGGCCCCAGGAGCCGGTTTCTCATTGTAGACTGGAGTTCTATAACACACAAAAAGACAGTGTTTACACTTACTGTCCTGTTCTAAGTTTTAATAATCTACTTCTCATTACTTTCTGCTCCTTTAACACCGTGCGAACCGCGAGTGAGCGCAGGTGTGCGGGGCGTGCACAGGCCCTTGCCCATGGCTGGGGCTCAGGGGCGACTCCGCCTTCTGCCGCCGCCCTGCCACCCGACCTTACCAGGGACTCCAGAAGCGGAGCTCCGTGTTTCTCCTCCCTGTTTCTCTGCGCCAGGATCCCCCGGAAGCAGACCTGGGACCCGTGCGAAAGCCTCGGCAGGCTATGGCAGCGGCGGCTGAGCCCAGTAGAGACCCCGGGCTGCTCCCCCGGGAGGGAAGGTCTGTGGGCTCCCTCGGCGCTCAGTGCGGGCCCAGGGGCCTCCTCGCACCTCCACCTCACTCCCGCACAGTTTCCTCACCTTTCCTCGCTCTTCCTCAGCTTTCCTTGCTCTTCCTCAGGTTGACCCCGTCAGCCCGGGCCACGAAGGCCTCTCCCTGGGTCAGTCCCAAGGAGAAGGAGACCCTAGACGGAGACATCTCGCTGGAGGTGGCCCCGAGAGAATGAAGCTCCGCCCCTCGCTGTGGGGACGGCGACAGCCCCATGGGGATTTGGGGTGCATCACGGGGGTCCAAGGACGTGGGTCAGGGAGACAGAGGGCACTTCCGGGGGGGGGGGGGTGCGCTCTGTGCGCCGAGGCCGGGCGCACCCTGGCGGCAATCCTGGTAAACCGGAAAGTCACTGCTCTGATTTCCCAGGTCTTGATTGGAATCCATGAAAACAACCAGAGGCAAAGCAGATTTGCAGTGGAAAAAAGTCAATTAATTTCCTATATGACAGTGATAATATATAAAGTTTGTAAATTTAAGACTGAAATAGGTGTTTTTTGTAAAGCAATATCATTTACAATTACACAGCCTAAATTCAAAGCATGATTCAAACTGTGAAGTCAATCCATCCTAGCACTAACTGTAATCTGATAGCAAATACTAAATAAATATACTATGAAACTCAGACCATTAATGGAAGGTTACACATCTACAATCTTAAACTTTTCTTGATCTATATCCAGAAAAGAATATAGTTGTCAACCCAGATTTCAATTTCAGCCCTAATCCAAGCACAACCTTTACCAGAACATAATCCTATTGTTCCTTTGAGTCCTGGCTGGGACATTCTTGAATGTATCATTTCCATCTAAAACTTGAACTCTTTTCAGCCTGTCAAATTTTAATGGTGCATTTTATGATTGCCCATTAGCTTTTAAGTTGGCAGCATCACATGTGTCATTCTCAGTTTAAGATGCTTAGTCTTAAGTGCCCAGGTGCAAGGAGTTGCTATTCAAAAAGGGCACATATCTTGCAGGTACCTTAAACAACTTCCAAGTGCAAAATAAGAGAGGCTACTGCATCACAGTGATAGCCTTTGATCCATCTTGAGTTGATTCTTGTATATGGTGAGAGGTATGGATCTTTGCCAGCAAACATTTGTTGAAGGGATTTTCCTTAATCCATTGTATGGTCTGAGCACTTTTGTCAAAAATCAGTTGACGTATGTCTGTGGATTCATTTCTGGGCTCTCTATTCTCTTATACTGATTTATGTATCAGTGTTTATACCAGTAACATGCTGTTTTTTAAATTAATTAATTAATTTTTGACAGAGTGAGAGAGAGAGAGAGAGAAAGAGAAAGGTCTTCCTTCCATTGGTTCAGTCCCCAAATTACCGCCTCAGCTGGTGCTGAGCCAATCTGAAGCCAGGAGCCAGGTGCCTCTTCCTGGCCTCCCATGCAGGTGCAGGGGCCATCCTTCACTGTCCTCCCGGGCCACAGCAGAGAGCTGGACTGGAAGAGGAGCAACCTGGACTAGAACCTGGCACCCATATGGGATGCCAGCACCGCAGGTGGAGGATTAACCAAGTGAGCCACGGTGCTGGCCCAACATGCTGTTTTAATACTATAGATTTGTAGTATGCTTTGAAGTCAGGTATTGTGTTTCCTCCAGCTTTATTTTTATTGTTAAGGATTGCTTTGGCTATTCTAGGTCTTTTTTGATTCAATATGAATTTTAGGATTCATATTAATATTTATATTCATCATATAATTTTGTAAAGAATATCATTGGCATTTTGATATGGATTGCACTGACTCTGTAGATTGCTTACAACAGTTAGATATTTCAGTGATACTGATTCTTCCAATCCATGATCAAGGAATATCTTTCCATTTTTTTGTGTGTCCTTGATGATTTCTTTCATCCATGTTTGATAATTTTCATTATAGAGATATTTCACTTCTCTGCTTAAATTTACTCCTAAATATTTGATTATTTTGTGGCTATTGTGAATGGTATTTCTTTCTTGATTCCTGTTTCAGAGAGTTCATTATTAGCATATAAAACAGCTACTTTTTTGTATGTTTCATTTGTAACCTCTAACTTTACTGAGTTGGTTTATCAATTCTAACAGCTTTTTGGTGTAGTGTTTAGGTTTACAACACCATGTCATCTGAAAACATGGATAATTTGATTTCCTATCTTCGATTTTGGTGCCTTTATTTCCTTCTTCTCTGTAATTGCTCTTGATAAATCTTCCAGTACTATATTCAATAAGACCAGTGAAAGTGGACATCCTTGTCTTGTTCCAGATCTGAGAGGAAAATACTTTCAGCCTTTCTCCATTTTGTATGATATTGGGTGTTGGCTTTTTTGGGGTGTTGGTTTTTCATATATAGCCTTTATAATTTTGAGATACAATCATTCTATACCCAATTTGTGGAGTTTTTTAATCATGAAGGGGTATTAAATCTTATCAAAAGCTTTCTAAGCATCTTTTGAAATGGCCATGTAGTTTTTGCTCTTCATTCTATTGCTGTGATTTATGATAATTTTGATCTGTGAATGTTGAACCACCTTTGCATTTCTGGGATAAATCCCATTTGATCATGATATGTGAATTTTTATGCAGTTTTGGATTCAATTTGCTAGTATTTTGTAGAGAATCTATGCATCTGTGTTCATTAAGGATATACATATGTAGTTTCCTTTTCATGTTGCAACTTTGTTCAGTTTTGGTATTAAAGTGACGCTGGAATCATAAAAGGAGTTTGACAGGGTTCCATCCTGTTCAATATCTTGGAATAGTTTGAAAAAGTATTGGAGTTTCTTCCTTCTTGAATGTTTTGCAGAATTCAGTAGTAAAGCCATCAGGACCTGGACTTTCCCTTGATGGAAGGCTTCAGTCTCATTGCTTATTATGGGTCTGTTTAGATTGTTGATATCATCTTCATTTAATCTTGGTAGGTTATGTGAATCCAGGAATTTATCAAATTCTTTGAGGTTTTCAGTTTATTAGTATATTCTTAGTAGTTTTTATGATCCTTTTTATTTCAGTGTGTTGGCTGTTATGTCTCTTTTTTATTTCAAATTTTATTTATTTGAGTTTTATCTCTTTTTTTCCTTGTTTGTCTGGCTAGAGATTTAGCTATCCTGTTTATCTTCTCAAAAACCAACTTTTTGAGGCAGGTGGAGCTGTGCCAAAGACAGGTAAAAACAAAACAAAAACCAACTTTGTGTTTTGTTGATCTTTTGTATTTTTTTAAGTTTCAATTTCATTTATTTCTGCTCTGATTCTTATTATTTTTCATGCTCTGCTGATTTGGGGTTTGGATTATTTTTGTTTTTTTTAAGTCTTCAAGATGCATAATTAGATCTTTGAGACATTCTTTTTAAAATAAGCACTTAATTCCATAAACTTCCCTTTTAATACTGCCTTTGCTGAATCCCACAGGTTTTTTTAATTCAAATTGTTTATTGTTCAAAGAATGATGTATAGTTTCTGTAAAATTATTTTATATTTGTAGTACAGCTGGTAGTCAAAGATTATTACATTTCTCAATCCAAGGCATGGATTGCAAACTCATTTATTTATCTATTGACTTGTATTTAAACCATTTTCTAGGGAAAAGAAATTGCCACTGGGGTTCATGAAGTGTAACAACAAACTAAGGATTATATAGCTTTTAACAATCTGTGTCTATTTCATAATGTTTTGATGCCAAAGGTTATCAGAAAATGATATTGAGGTTTCTTTCCAAAATAAATTCATAAATCTCTGTCAAATATATTGTGTTTTCATTTTCATTTATTTCAAGAAAGTTTTTTATTTCCATTTTAATTTCTTCAATGACCCATTAATCATTCAGTATCATATTGTTTAATTTCCAAGTATGTATGAGTATTCTATTGTGCTTCTTATTGATTTTTAGTTTTATTCCCTTATGTTCTGAGAAGATACATGATACAATTTCAATCTTAAAATTTGCTTATCTGGAAAGCATTTTATTTCTCCTTCACATTTAAAGGATAGCATCACTGGATATATTATTGGTTGGAAGTCTTTTCTTTTTTAATTACTTAATTATTTTTTAAGGAACATAATTTTATAATTCTTCCCACCATACCTGCCCTCCCACTCACACTTCCACTCCTCCTCCTCCTTCCTCTCCCTTTCCTGGTCCCATTCTCCATTAAGATTAATTTTCAATTGAATTTGTACAAAGAGGACCAGCTCTATAGTAAATAAAGATTTCAACAATTTGCACACACATGCACATATACAGAAAAACTGATTGAGAACTAGTTTTACAATTAACTTTCATAATATAACTCATTGAGGACAGAGGTCCTGCATGGGAAGTTAGTGCACAGTGACTCTTGTTGTCAATTTAACAAGTAACACTCTAATGTATGATGTCAATGACCACCCAAGGCTCTTGATATGAGCTGCCTGGACTATGGAAACCTTTTGAATCCACAAACTCCATCAATATTCATACAGGGCCATAAGCAAAGTGGAAGTTCTCTCTTCCATTGGGAGAAAAGCACATTCTTCTTTGATGGCTACTTCTTTCTGCTGGGGTCTCACAGAGATCCTTCACGTAGAACATTTTTTGCCACAGTGTTTTGGCTTTCCATGCCTAAAATGCTCTCATGTTTTTTTAAGCCAGACCAGGAAGCCTTAGGGGTGGATTCTGAGGTCAGAGTGTCACTTAAAGCAGTTGTCATTCTGAGTCTGCTGTGTGGACTGCTTCCCATGTTGGAACATTTTCTATTTTTTATGCTACCTATTATTATTACCAGACACTTGATCTTATTTATATGATCACATTAACACTTAATCCCATCTATATATTCATTTTGACACTTAATATGATCACTTGAACACTTAAGATGACATTTTTACCACCCAGACTAATGGGATTTGGGGTCTCTTGACAAGTTTTTAAACTGTAGCCTTAGAAGTAATGCATAGAAATATATGTAGAACTATACAGTTTTAGCGTTACAAACTTCCTCCTCCCTCTCTTATTCCCACTCTTACATTTTTACTGAGATCCATCCTCAAATGACTTTATACATATATGATAAACTTTATGTTAAGTAAAGAGTTCAACAAATAGTATGAAGAAAAAAATGAAAAAACAAAACAAAAAAAATGAAACTGTTCTTTGACAGTCAAGACAAAGTTAGCTCAAGTCATCTCTTCTCAAAGTGTCAATTTCACTTCTACAGATTTTGTTTTAGGTGCTCTATTAGTTATCAGTCAGGGAAAACATATTGTATTTGTCCCTTTGGGACTGACTTATTTCACTAAATATGGTGTTTTCCAGTTTCATCCACTTTGTTGCCAATGATCGGATTTTTTTTTACTGCTGTGTAGTATTCCATAGTGTACATATACCATAATTTTTTTATCCTGTCTTCCGTTGATGGGCATTTATGTTGATTCCATGTCTTAGCTATTATGAATTGAGCTGCAATAAGCACGAGGGTGTAAATGACACTTGTATTTAATGATTTTATTTCCCTTGGGTAAATCCCCAGGAGTGGATGGCTGGGTCATATGGCAGGTCTATATTCAGATTTCTGATGTGTCTCTATACTGTCTTCCATAGTGGCTTTACCAGTTTACATTCCCACCAATAGTGGATTAGGGTACCTTTTACCTCTACATACTTGCCAGCATTTGTTGTTTGTTGATTTTTGTATGAAAATTCTAACTGGGGTGAGGTGAAACCTCATTGTGGTTTTCATCTGCATTTCCCCAATGGCTAGTGATCCTGAACATTTTGTCATGTGTCTGTTGGCCACTTGGATTTTCTCTTTTGAAAAACATCTGTTTAAGTCCTTTGCCCATCTCTTAACTGGTTGTTTGTTTTGTTGTTGTGCAGTTTCTTGATCACTTTATATATTCTGGTTATTAATCCTTTATCATTTGCATAGTTTGAAAATACTTTCTCCCATTCTGTATGATGCCTCTTCACTTTCCTGTTTATTTTGCAGTACAGAAGCTTCTCAATTTGATGTAATCCTAGTTGTTAATTTTGACTTTGACTGCCTGTGCCTCTGGGGTCTTTACCAAGAAGCATTTGCCTGTGCCAATGTCTTTCAGGGTTTCCCCAATGTTCTCTTATTTCATGGTATCTGGTCATAGATTTAGATCTTTAATCCATTTTGAGTGGATTTTTGTGTAGGTGTAAGGTAGGGGTCTTGTTTCATACTTCTACAAATGGAAATCCAGTTTTCAAAGCACCATTTGTTGAAGAGACTGTTCTTGTTCCAGGGATTGGTTTTAGCTCCTTGTTCAAATATAAGTTGGTTGTAGATGCTTCAATGGATTTCTGGCACGTCTATTCTGTTCCACTGGTCTATCCATCTATTTTTGTACCAGTACCAGGCTTTTTTGATTATAACTGCCTTGTAGTATGTCTTGAAATCTGGTATTTAATGCCTCCAGCTTTGTTTTTGCTGTATAAGATTGTTTTAGTTATTCAAGTTCTCCTGTGTTTCCATATGAATTTCAGGATCATTTTTCCAGATATGAGATAAATGTCTTTGGTATTTTGATTGGTATCTCATTGAATCTATAAGTTGCTTTCAGAAGAATCAAAGGGAGCACATAAACAAGTCTAGTACCTGCTAACACTAACCGATAGAATAAATAAAGGGGAGAGTGATCCAACATGGGAAGTGAGATACTCAGCAGACTCATAGAATGGCAGATGTCCTAAATAGCACTCTGGCCTCAGAATCAGCCCTAAAGGCATTCGGATCTGACTGAAAAGCCCATGAGAGTATTTCAGGCATGGAAAGCCAAGACACTCTGGCAAAAAGATCTCTGTGAGTGAGATCCCAGTGGAAAGAACAGGTCTTCAAAGAAGGAGGTACCTTTCTCTGAAGGGAGGAGAGAACCTCCACTTTGACTATGACCTTGTCTAAACAAGATAAGAATCGGAGAACTCAGAGGGCTTCCATAGCCTTGGAAACTCATGACTGGAGCATAGGGAGATTACTGATGCCATAGACAGGAGTGTCAATTGGTAAAGTCAACAACAGGAGTCACTGTGCACTTACTCCTCATGTAGGATCTCTGTCCTTAATGTGCTGTGCATTGAGATTTAATGCTATAACGAGTACTCAAACAATATATTTCACTTTGTGTTTCTATGGGGGTGCAAACTGTTGAAATCTTTACTTAATGCATACTAAACTGATTCTCTGTAAAAAAAAAAAAATTATCAACTCCCAACTTGATTCTCACTGGGATTGAACATGACAATAGGTCTGCTCTGATTTCATCATCATTTAAAAAAAATCATCTATTATTTTTCACTTTATGTTTCTGTGTGGGAGCAAACTGTTGAAATCCTTACTTAATGTATACTAAGCTGAACTTCTGTATATAAAGAGAATCGAAAATGAATCTTGATGTGAATGGAAGGGGAGAGGGAGTGGGAAAGGGGAGGGTTGTGGGTGGGAGGGACGTTATGGGGGGAAGCCATTGTAATCCATAATTCGTACTTTGGAAATTTATATTCATTAAATAAAAGTTAAAAAAAAGAAGAATGGAAATTTTTTTTGGCAAACAGAGTTAGAGAGACAGAGAGAGAGACAAAGAGAAAGGTCTTCTTTCCATTGGTTCACCCCCCAAATGGCCACCACGGCTGGTGCTGCACTGATCCGAAGCCAGGAGCCAGGTGCTTCCTCTTGGTCTCCCATGTGGGTGCAGGGCCCAAGCATTTGGACCATCCTCCACTGCTTTCCCAGGCCACAGCAGAGAGCTGGACTGGAAGAGGAGCGACCGGGACAGAACCAGCTCCCCAAATGGGACTAGAGCCCAGAGTGCCGGTGCCACAGGAGGAGGATTAGCCAAATGAGCCATGGCGCCAGCCCAATACTATACATTTATAAGCAGTTTGCTAGAATTAAATGATGCTCTCATGAATATGCTACATAGGGAAATATATAGAAAATAATAGCATTGTTTACTGTATCATAAAAAAAGGTACTAGTAGGAATTTGAGAAGATATCCTGAATAGCCTTTTTTATTTGGTTTCCAAAGAAACAGGGAAAGGCCGTTTGCATGAAGTAGTCCAATTTGGTCCTTTGAGGTGGAAGCTAGGAATAAGAAATACTGAAACTGAGCTTATGACATTCTCAACAAATATGATTTAGTGTGTAATGTGTCCAGATTAATAATGTGTTCAGCAGTAATACTGCTGCCTCTAAAAATTGTGAAGATTCCTTAGCGGAGTCTCTGATGGGCTTCACTCTGTGATTTCCTGTGTTCAAAATAGTTTCTGGGACATTTGTGGACAGTAAGCCATTCCTACTGTCATGGAAAATAACCAGGCTCTCAAACTACATCTTGCTGGTGTACCTCACCTTCTGTTTTCTCTGCTGTTTACTCTTTAATGACTACCAAAAACACAAATTACTTTCTCCAGCAGAGCACATTTACAGTTATTTTTCTGTGCCTATTTCTACCATTCCAGCTAAAGCCTTCACTGTTATTGTTAAAGGATGAAGGGTGAGGGGAACCTATGCTCATTTATGCACCTAACTTTACCAATCTTATCTCCCGGATCCAACTGACTCTGTGGAATTTGGGTGGTAACCTTTCTTTCTTAATGACAGAGGAACATGTTTTGAGTATGGTCAAAATATCATCAAATACAACAAGATTTCAGCCATTGTCTTCTACTGGGTTCTGGTATGCCTGTGGCATTTTGTTTGGGAAGTTGCACCATGGCTTTCTCAGTCAGCAGTCTGTCTAGCATACTTAATGAAACCAAGTTCCTGAAATTCAGCATGGTTGTTTCCTGCATTTTCAGTCACTTTCCTGCTTGTGTACCACAGGACCAAAGGGAAGGGAAGGATGACTCTGGACATCTTTTCCATCTTTGCTTCCAGTGCAGGACTACCTTTTGTCCACAAGTGATACATTATTTTGGTGAAAGCATTTAGGAAATCTCTGCATGCATTCTTGGATAAAGCACATTTGAAAAGCAATAAACCTAAATAAGTAATTTGTGATTTCCTAAAATAGAGGCTCTGAAGGCAAAGCCACACCATTCTTGCAGCCAGTGTTACATTAAAAGATGGCATTATTTAAATACATATATATATATATATATATCACTCTAAAGGTGTTAGATTCACTCAAACCTGTACCCTTCACTTTTCAAGGCTCCATTTATTTTTATTCCTTCCATTAAGTCTTTAATTTATCCTGCTAGTTAGAGAGAGAGAGAGAGAGACAGAAAGAAAGGTCTTCCTTTTTGCCATTGGTTCACCCTCCAATGGCTGCCACGGCCGGCATGCTGCAGCTGGCACATTGCGCTGATCTGAAGCCAGGAGCCAGGTGCTTCTCCTGGTCTCCCATGTGGGTGCAAGGCCCAAGGATTTGGGCCATCCTCCACTGCACTCCTGGGCCATAGCAGAGAGCTGACCTGGAAGAGGGGCAACCAGGACAGAATCCGGTGCCCTGACTGGGACTAGAACCCAGTGTGCCAGCACTGCAGGAGGAGGATTAGCCTATTGAGCCATGGTGCTGGCCTGTTTTTCATAATTTTTATAATATACTAAATCTTCATATACTGTCACTCTGTTTCTGAACCCTGAATATGTTTCACTGAAATTCTTTTCCCAAAGTATCTTTATGTATTTAATATGCTGAATGTAGTAAGTTTTGAAAGGTGGCATATTTATCTTCTAATTTGTACATTTACAATATTCCTGAGGATAATTTTGGAGACTTTCTTTCATGTGGATTTATACATGATGGCAATGATGACTCAAGGTACTTGATATGAGCTGCCTTTTGGACCAACAAACTCCTTCAGTATTTTGACAATGTCATAAGCAAAGTGGAAGTTCTATCCTGCCTTAAGAGAAAAGTACATCCTTTTATTATTTATTTGCAGATAGAGTTAGACAGTGAGAGAGAGAGAGAGACAGAGAGTAAGGTCTTCCTTCTGCTAGTTCACTCCCCAAATGGCCACCATGGCTGGCACTGCACCGATCAGAAGCCAGGAGTCAGGTGCCTCCTCTTAGCCTCCCATGTGGGTGGAAAAGTACATCCTTCTTTGATGACCACTTCTTTCTGCTGGGGTCCCACAGAGATCCTTTATGTAGAACATTTTTGCCACAATGTTTTGGCTTTCCATGCCTCAAATACCCCCCTGGGATTGATTCTGAGGTCAGAGTGCACTTGTCATTCTATGCATTTGCTGAATGGATTGCTTCCCATGTGGGCGCATTCACTCCTTTTTTATCTATTATTATTACTGATCAGTTGGTCGTATTTATATGATCACTTTAATTCTTGATAAATTCCATATGATCTCTATAATACTTAAAATGCTATTTTTACCACCCAGCTTAAGGAGATTTGGGGTCCCATGGTAAGTTTTAAAACTTTGTCCTTAGAAGTAAGTCCATAGGAATGTATGCCAATCTATATTGCTTTACAGTTGCGAGCTTCATGCATTTCACAAGTTACAACTTTAGGATCATGATGATTCCATTATGCCTGCTGCTCTCCCCCACTCCCACCAAACTTTTACCTCTCTTATTATCATTGTTTTATTTATTTATTTATTTACTTACTTACTTACTTATTTTTTGAGAAGTAGACTTACAGACTACTTTCAGTGAGAAAGACAGAAAAGTTTCCCATCTGCTGGTTCACTTCCCAAATGGCTGCAATGGCCAGAGTTGTGCCGATCCAAAGCCAGGAGCCAGGACCTTCTTCCGGGTCTCCCACACAGGTGCAGGGGCCCAAGGAGTTGGGCCATCATCTACTGCTTTCCCAGGCCACAGCAGAGAGATGAATGGGAAGGAGCAGCCTAGACTAGAACCAGTGACCATATGGGATGCCGGTGCTGCAGGCAGAGGATTAACCTACTGTGTTACAGTGCCAGCCCCATATCACTATTATTTTTTACTAAGATCTATTTTCAGTTAACTTTATACACATATGATTAACTCTGTAATGTTCAATGATTAATATGAAAAAAGATAAGCAAAATAAGATAAAAGGCAAGAAAAAAATTTTAAAAAATGTTCCTCAATAGTAAATATAAGGACTGTTCAAAGTCAATGCTTCTTAATGTGGTAATTTCACTTATACAGGTTGCCTTTTCAGTGGTCAATTAGTTATCACAGATCAGGGAAAAGATACGGCATGTCATTTTGGAACTGGCTTATTTCACTAAGTATAATGTTTTTCAGTTTCATCTATTTTGTTGCAAATGACTGGATTTCATTTTTTCTGCTGTATATTATTCCATGATGTACATATCTCATAATTTCTTCATCCAATGAACAGTTAATGGGCAATTGGGTTGATTCCATGTCTTTGCTATGGTGAATTGAGCTGCAACAAACATGGGTGTACAGATAGCCCTTTCATATGCTGATTTCATTTCCCTTGTGTAGATTCCCAGGAATGTGATGGTTGGATCATACAGTAGGTCTATATTCAGACTTTTGGGGTATCTCCAAACTGTCTTCCCTAGTGGCTTTACCAGTTTACATTTCCACCAACAGTGGATTAAGTATGCCTTTTTCTCCACATCTGTTGTTAATTGATTTCTGTATGTAAGCCATTCTAACCAGGGTGAGGTGAAACCTCATTGTGGTTTTAATTTGCATTTCCCTTATGGCTAGTGATCCTAAACATCTTTTCATGTGCCTGTTGGCCATTTGGGTTTCTGCTTTTGAAAAATGTCTATTGAGGTTCTGGGCAAATCTCTTAAGTGGGTTGTTTGTTTTGTTGTTTCGGAGTTTTTGATCTCTTTGTAGATTCTGGTTATTTATGCTTTATCAGTTGCATAATTTGCAAATATTTTTTCCAATTTTCCCCATTCTGTCGGTTCCCTATTCACTTTCCTTTCTTTTACAGTACTTCTCAATTTGATGTAATCCCAATAGTTAATTCTTTGACTGCCTGTGCCACTGGGGTCTTTTCCAAGAAATCTTTGCCTGTGCCTACATCTTGCAAGGTTTCTCTGATGTTCTCTAAGAATTTGATGGTGTCGGGTCATAGGTTCAGATCTTTAATCCATGTTGAGTGAATTTTTGTGCAAGGTGTAAGGTAGTGGTCTTGCTTCATGCTTCTGCATTTGGAAATCTAGTTTTCCCAGCACCATTTGTTGAATAGACTGTCCTTGCTCCAGGAATTGGTTTTAGCTCCTTGAACAAATATAAGTTGGCTATAGATGTTTGGATTGATTTCTGGTGTTTCTATTTTGTTCCATCGGTATACCTGTTTCTGTACCAGTACTATGCTGTTTTGATTATAACTGCCTTATAGTGTGTCTTGAAATCTGGTGTTGTGATGCCTCTAGCTTTGTTTTTGTTATACAAGATTGTTTTAGCTATTCGAGGTCTCCTGTGTTTCCATATGAATTTCAGCATCATTTTTCCAGATCTGAGAAGAATGTCTTTGGTATCTTGATTGGTATCATATTGAATTTATAACTTGCTTTTGGGAGAATGGGCATTTTGATGATATTGATTCTTATAATTCATGAGTTTGGAAGATTTTTTCCATTATTTTGTACCTTCTTATTTTTTTCTTTTTTAAAAAAGATTTATGGCCGGTGCCTCAGCTCAATAGGCTAATCCTCTGTCTTGCGGTGCCGGCACCCCAGGTTCTAGTCCCGGTCGGGGTGCCGGATTCTGTCCCTGTTGCCCCTCTTCCAGGTCAGCTCTCTGCTATGGCCCAGGAAGGCAGTGGAGGATGGCCCAGGTCCTTGGGCCCTGCACCCCATGGGAGACCAGGAGAAGCTCCTGGCTCCTGCCATCGCATCAATGTGGTGTGCCCGCCGCAGCATGCCTGCCACGGCAGCCATTGGAGGGTGAACCAATGGCAAAAGGAAGACCTTTCTGTCTGTCTCTCTCTCTCACTGTCCACTCTGCCTGTCAAAAAAAAAGCAAAAAAAAAATAAATAAATAAAAAATATTTATTTTATTTATTTATTTATTTATTTTTATTTTTTGACAGGCAGAGTGGACAGGGAGAGAGAGAGAGAGACAGAGAGAAAGGTCTTCTTCTGCCGTTGGTTCACCCTCCAATGGCCGCCACGGCTGGCACACTGCGGCCGGCGCACCGCGCTGATCCGATGGCAGGAGCCAGGTGCTTTTCCTGGTCTCCCACGGGGTGCAGGGCCCAAGCACCTGGGCCATCCTCCACTGCACTCCTGGCCACAGCAGAGAGCTGGCCTGGAAGAGGGGCAACCGGGACAGAATCCGGTGACCCGACCGGGACTAGAACCCGGTGTGCCGGCGCTGCTAGGCGGAGGAGTAGCCTAGTGAGCCGCGGCACCGGCCTATTTTATTTATTTGAAAGACAGAGTTACAGAGACAGGTTGAGACAGAGAGAGAGGTCTTCCATCTGCTGGTTCACTCCTTAGATGGCTGCAACAGACAGATCTGCACTGATCTGAAGCCAGGATCCAGGAACTTCCTCTGGGTCTCCCACATGGGTGTAGGGACCCAAGGACTTGGGCCATTTTCTACTGCTATCCCAGGCCATAACAGAGAGCTGGATCAGAAGAGGAGCAGCCAGGACTAGAACCAGCACCTATATGGTATGCCAGAGCTTGAGGCTAGGGCTTTAACCCACTGCACCAGAGCGCGGGCCCCATCCTCTTCTATTTATTTCTTTAAGGTTTTGTAATTCTCATCATAGAGATATTGGACATCTTTGGTTCAATTTATCCCAAGGTATTTGATTGTTTTTGTAGCTATTGTGAATGGGATTGATTTTAGAAGTTCTTTCTCAGCTGTGGCATTGTCTGTGTATACAAAGGCTGTTGATTTTTGTGCATTGATTTTACATCCTGCTACTTTACTAAACTCTTCTATGAGCTTCAATAGTCTCTCAGTAGAGTTCTTTGGATCCCCTAAATAAAGAATCACATCATCTACATAGAGGGATTTTTTGACTTCTTCCTTCAATTTGTATCCCTTTAATTTCTTTTTCCTGCCTAATGGCTCTGGCTAAAACTTCCAATACTATATTGAATAGCAATGGTGAGAGTGGGCATCCCTTTATGGTACTAATCTCAATGGAAATGCTTCCAACATTCCCCATTCAGTATGATGCTGGCCATCAGTTTTTCATAAATTGCCTTGATTCTGTTGAGGAATGCTCCTTCTATACCCAAATAGAGTTTTCATTGTGAAAGGGTATTGTATTTTATCAAATGTTTCTCTGCATCTATTGAGATAATCATATGTTTTTTTCAGAAGTTTGTTAATGTGATGTATCACATTGATTGATTTGCAAATGTTGAACCATCCCTGCATACCAGGGGTAAATCCCACTTAGTCTAGGTGGATGATCTTTGTGATGTGTTGTTGCATTCTATTGGCCAGAATTTTATTGAGGATTTTTGTGTTTATGTCTATCAGGAAAATTGGTAATTCTGTAATTCTCTTTCTCTGCTGCATCTTTTTCAGGTTTAGGAATTAAGGGGATTCTGGCTTCATAAAAAGAATTTGGGAGAATCCCCTATCATTAAATTGTTTTGAATAGTTTGAGATAAATTGGAGTTAGTTCTTTAAATGTGGTAGAATTCAGCAGTGAATCCATCGGGTCCTGGGATTTTCTTTGTTGGGAGGGCCTTCATTACTGATTCAATTTCTGACTTGGTTATGGGTCTGTTTAGGTTTTCTATGTCTTCATGGTTCAATTTATGTTGGTTGAATATATTCAGGAATCTATCTATTTCTTCTAGATTTCCCAGTTTGCTGACATATGACTCTTTGTAGTAATTTCTGATGACTTTTTTATTTTGGTGGTATCTGTTGTTACATTCCGTTTTTAATCTCTGATTTTAGCGATTTGGGTCTTCTCTCCTTTTTTAATTAGTTGGGCTAATGGGGTGTCAATTTTGTTTCTTTTTTCAAAAACCAAGCTTTTCATTTTTGATATTTTGTAATGTTCTTTTGTATTCAATTCTGTTGATTTCTTCTCTTATTTCAATTATTTCTCTTCTCCGACTAGTTTTGGGTTTGGTTTGCTGCAGTTTTTCTAGATCCTTGAGATGCACTGAAAGCTCATTTATTTGGTGTTTCCAATTTTTTGATGTAGGCACTTGATGTAGGCGATACCAATCAAAATACCAAAGACATTCTTCTCAGATCTAGAAAAAAATGATGCTGAAATTCATATGGAGACAAAGGAGACCTCGAATAGCTAAAGCAATCTTGTACAACAAAAACAAAGCCGGAGGCATCACAATACCAGATTTCAGGACATACTACAAGGCAGTTGTAATCAAAACAGCATGGTACTGGTACAGAAACAGATGGCTAGATCAATGGAATAGAATAGAAACACCAGAAATCAATCCAAACATCTATAGCCAACTTACATTTGATCAAGAATCCAAAACCAATCCCTGGAGTAAGGACAGTCTATTCAATAAATGGTGCTGGGAAAATTGGATTTCCATGTGCAGAAGCATGAAGCAAGACCCCTACCTTTCACATTACACAAAAATTCACTCAACATGGATTAAAGACTTAAATCTATGACCCAACACCATCAAATTATTAGAGAGCATTGGAAAAACCCTGCAAGATATAGGTACCGGCAAAGACTTCTTGGAAAATACCCCAGAAGCACAGGCAGTCAAAGCCAAATTCAACTATTGGGATTGCATGAAATTGAGAAGTTTCTGTACTGCGAAAGAAACAGTCAGAAAAGTGAAGAGGCAACCAACAGAATGGGAAAAAAATATTTGCAAACTATGCAACAGATAAAGGGTTGATAACCAGAATCTACAAAGAAATCAAGAAACTCCACAACATCAAAACAAACACAACCCACTCAAGAGATGGGCCAAGGACCTCAACAGACATTTTTCAAAAGAGGAAATCCAAATGGCCAAGAGATACATGAAAAAATGTGCAAGATCACTAGCCATCAGGGAAATGCAAATCAAAACCACAATGAGGTTTCACCTCACCCCGGTTAGAATGGCTCACATTCAGAAATCTACCAACAATAGATGCTGGAGAGGATGTGGGAAAAAAGGGACACTAACCCACTGTTGGTGGGAATGCAAACTGGTTAAGCCACTATGGGAGTCAGTCTGGAGATTCCTCAGAAACCTGAATATAACCCTACCATACAACCCAGCCATCCCACTCCTTGGAATTTACCCAAAGGAAATTAAATTGGCAAACAAAAAAGCTGTCTGCACCTTAATGTTTATTGCAGCTAATTACATTTTAAACATATTTTTATTGATGTTGAGACATAAAATATACTTCTTTTCTTTCTTTTTTTTAAAGATTATTTTAGATTGGTGAGATAGAGGCAGAGAGATGTCCCAGCTAACAGTTCTTTCCCAAAATGACTTCATTGGCCAATGCTGTCCCAGGATACAGCCAGGAGCCAGGAGACCAGTCTTGGTCTGCCGTATGTGCAACAAGGAATCAAACACTTCAGCAATCACCTGCTCACTCCCAAAGAACACAATAACAAGAATTTGCCATCAGGAGCCCCTTGCAAGAATCAAATCCAGGTTTTCTGATTTGGGATGAAGCCATTCTAACTGGTTTCTTACCTATTGGCCAGATGCCCACAAATATGATACTTAGGCGTGACTTATTCAACTCCATATATGGCCATAGGACTTTCTTAAAATTTACAATTATCAATCTGTAATTAGTAATATAATTATATGCTGATTGTATTACTTCTGCATAGGAAAGTTCTACTAATATGCATGATTCATTTATTTAAGTCAGTATAGTATAGCATAAAATATTTCCTAAAGCTTAGAGTGAAATGATCATTTGGGGTTCTAAAACTAAGTGTATCTAAAACCCAAAGATTGGGGCTGGCACTGTGACCACCAATGCCAACAGCCCATGTGGGCACTGTTTCATGTCCCAGCTACTCCACTTCCAGTCCAACTCCCTACCAATGGCCTTGGAAAGCAAGAGAAAATGGTCTAGGTGTTTGAGCCCCTACCACCCATGTTTGAAACTGGAAGAAGTTCCTGACTCCTGGCTTCAGGCCTGGCTTAGCCCTGGCTATTGTGACCATCTGGAGAGTAAACCAGCTGGTGAAAAATCTTTCTCTATCACTCCCTCCATCACTGTATCTCTGACTTTCAAAGAAATAAAATCTAATTTTAAAAAAAGACCCAAAGATTATTCCAATTCACCAAATGGCCAAATATTGTTCTATATTATATATGGATGTATATATGGATGTAAATGTCGTATGAGGATTAAAGAAAATATTTTTTACAGCTTGGAACTGATACATAATATTATGATTCTATTTGGGTTATCAAATTAAGATTAAGATTCAGTTATGTGGAAGCCAGAGTAACAGCAAGCTATCACTTTTATTAGTTTTTCCTAAATAGTTGCTTATCACAGAATAATATAATAAAACATTTCTATTACTTATTTTTCTATTTTACATTTTATATAACTCACAAAATAGTGATTGTATAAAAATTCACACCAAGTTACCAAAAGCATACGATTTCAAAAAATGTTCTGTTTTTGTTACATTCCGTTTCCAAAGGATGCCCTCAACTCCATAGTTAAAATTGAAAAATTATGTGGTATTTAATTACCTCTGGTTAAAAACTATCCTCATTATTTTGTCTCCTCACAGTATTAACTCTGGTATCCACTTTATGCACAATCTGATAGTACTAGAATGTCAGAGAAGATTAAGGTTGGAACGACTAGAGGCAGATATTGCCAAGAAGCAGTGTCAGCCTTGGGCCACACTGCCACTTTAATGTCATCTGTCTACACAGATGGGCAAGGTGAGAGCTCAGGGACCTCCATCATGGTGTATTTAGATGCTCTCTCAGTTGGGCAAAATGTTTCCAGTTTGGGGTAAAATGGAAAAAAAGGCCATCTCTAAGGAACCCAAGTGGCTGTGGTGTGGTGTGGTTGGACCAGTGACACTTACCAATGAAAGATCCAGTGTGGGGGCTGGTGCTGTGGTGTAATGGGTAAGACTGCTGCCTACAGTGCTGGCATCCCATATGGGCACCAGTTCAAGTCCCGGATGTTCACTTCTGATCCAGCTATCTGCTATGGTCTGGGAAACCAGTAGAAGATGGCCCAAGTCCTTGGATCCCTGCACCCATGTGGGAGATCCATGGAAGAAGCTCCTGGCTCCCGGCTTTGGAATGGTGCGGCTCCAGCCATTGCAGCCAACTGGGGGGGGGTGTACTAGCAGATGGAAGACCTTTCTGTCTCTCTGCCTTTCCTTCTCTCTGTGTGTAACTCTGACTTTCAAATAAATAAATAAATCTTAAAAAAATAAAAGAGCCAGAGTATCCCCACTGTCTGGTTTCTGATTGCTGCTGATGTGATGCCTTCCTGCAAACTTGAAAGGGAAGTTTGGGACCAGCACTCAAAAGGTAGGGGGACACTAGCACTCATGAAACTAGACAGGACTTTATTCCCTGTAATGTGTTTGTTATGTAGACAACACATGAACTGAAGCAGGATTTGAATGCTTAGTGCATTCATGACAATCTTCATACATTCTTCAACACTTACTGGGGCCAGCACCATGGTGCAGTAGGTTAATCCTCTGCATGTGGCAACTGGCATCCCATGTGGGCACTGGTTCTAGTCCTGGTTGCTCCTCTTCCAATATAGCTCTCTGCTGTGGCCCGGGAAGGCAGTGGAGGATGGCCCAAGAGCTTGGGCCCATGCACCCGAATGAGAGATCAGGAAGAAGCACCTGGCTCCTGGCTTCAGATCAGTATAGCTCTGGCACAGCTCCATCCATTGCAGCCATTTGGGGAGTGAACAAATGGAAGGAAGACCTTTCTCTTTGTCTCTCCCTCTCACTGTAACTCTAACTCTCAAAACTTACTAAAAGAAAAGGATGAATATTACCACAAACTGTGACTTAGCATTTTACTTAATGTCAGAATGTGTGCTACTTCTTTAATCCTCAAGATAACAAGGCAAAGACAAAAGGAAAAAAATAGTGAAAACCAAAGAACTAGATGAGTCTTTCTTGTACTTCGTAGGTGTTTACATCTGCAAATGCAGGGAGCCATGCTCCAGGATACAAGGTACCAGTGTGTGGACATCATACAGACACTCTAGAACAGTGCTCAACCCTAATAGCCACCATTGCTCAGCCTAACATCTCCCAAGTCAGGAAGTAGATGGGTTCAGTGTCACTCACTGGCCCCTGTGCTGCTGCAATCCTGCTTCTGGGGCTTGCTGAGGAGAGTGGGAGCGGCTGTTCCTGGGGTTTGCCTTCAGGATCTCATTGGTGCAGAGCAGGTTCCAGAGAGTGGGTTCTTTGTTTCCAGGAGCTTGTGCGAGATGCCATACAGAGAAGCTGCAGTCATGTTGTGTCCTTGTTGGGCTCCTCCTTGCCTAACCACTCCAAGCCCAAGCTCCTGCTGCACTGTGATCCCTTGCTGCAATGGGGCGAGCTGTTCTCCAGGTTCCTCCTGCCAACCACCTCCTCCCACACACCTGCCCACCACTTCCAGCTGCTCCTGTCAGCTGGAATACTGCAAGGCAGCCCAGGGAAGCATCTTTGGCCTCCGTCTCCACCTTCATAGTGTTATTGCTTAGAACTATCATGTCTTCACTGAGTTCAGTTGAGTCCATCTTCCTCTCCATTGGGACACCAAGTTCTGAGCTTTGCAGGGAGGGTGCGGGTCAGCAGTGGAGCCTGCATGCAGAGCCTGGCTGGGGCCACTGAGTATTTTCCCCTTTGGGGGTCCATGCGCAGCACTAGCACACAACGTGGTGGGACTCCGAGTGTCACTTCCCCACAAGGACTCAGGAGCTCCTCACGGAAGTAAAACCACATGTCCTCTGCCCTTAGCCTAGTGGGGCACGCATAGGACTGCCATGGGGGCACACTGCAGGGGCCAGAGCAGGCACCACCCTGCAGGCCCGCTGTGGGCCAGCACTCATGAGAAGGTGGGGGCTGCATCTGTGCACACATGGCATGTGGGGTGGTGCCCCGTGCTACGGAAAGTCACTTCTGGAAAATATGGCTTCTCAGACCTGGGAGTGTGGCCCCAAGTGATGTAGGCAGGCACATGGGTTAAAATTGATTAGATTTGTGAGCTGGAAGACCATGCCTCACCACGCCCCTTGTGACCTCATGCCCTACCTGGCCACACCCGTGCACCCAATGGCCAATCAGGTTAATTAACCATTCTGCTTTGAAAATAGATTAAAAGCCTGGGACACAGTGTGTCCACCACTTCCTTTCCTTGGCATCTTGCCAGTACAGGGCCTGTGTGGCCTTGAGCCTCCAGGGTGCATTGTCTTTGGGCCACCCACTCCATGCTTCCTGGCCTAGGTGCTCTTCCATGTGGCTGGTTGCTGGTACTAGGTATGAGCCCAGATTTACCTCTCTCCTTTAGACAGGGCCCTCACTCTCCTATGCATCTTTCGCACTGAATCACTGAATAAAAGCTTAAAATGTACCATGCTGCCTCATTCATTTATGCCAGTATTCAGAATTCTTCTCTAAATATTAGGTAAGAACTCACAGGGGCTTATTAATAGTGGGAATTTATTAATAAGCATACAGTGATATCATATGGCACTCCAAATTCTGGTTAAACAAGGACCTCCTTTTCTTCCTCTGGTCCTCCCCCTCCTCCCTCTGCTCCTCCTTTCCTCCTCCCTTTCCCTCACCTCCCCCCTCCTACATCTCCTCCTCTGCCTCAGATTTTTGCCTTTGCTTGTAAACACATTGCCTTTTTATGTTATTTTTCCATGCATAATTAAATCAATATATACATTTTATTTTGTTCCTTTATGCAATAGTGTCAAACTGTGTGAACATTATTACAGGGTCCTTTCTCATTGCTCTTCTTTTTTGCAGGAATTTTTTTTCTTTGCTATTTTTGGCTTGAGTGTTCTAAACATGCCTATAATAATTTACTGCAGAAAAGAAAATATCCAGTGACTTTTAGATTAATAATTTATGATTTATAAATTGTAAATACATTTTATAAAAGTGCACCTTCTGCTGGCACCGTGGCTCCATAGGCTAATCCTCCACCTTGTGGCACTGGCATACTGGGTTCTCATCCCGGTCGGGCACCAGATTCTGTCCCGGTTGCCCCTCTTCCAGGCCAGCTCTCTGCTGTGGCCAGGGAGTGCAGTGGAGGATGGCCCAAGTCCTTGGGCCCTGCACCCACATGGGAGACCAGGAGAAGCACCTGGCTCCTGGCTTCGGATCAGTGCAATGCACCCGCCTCAGTGCACCGGCCGCGAGGCCATTGGAGGGTGAACCAACAGCAAAAGGAAGACCTTTCTCTCTGTCTCTCTCTCTCTCACTGTCCACTCTGCCTATCAAAAAAAAAAAAAACGCACCTTCCATATTTACATATTTAAAATTAATGTGGGATAAAAACTCTATGATATTAAGCCGTTATTCAAAAACATGATATTTTCCTCTTTTACAATGATACGTGTGTATAAGCTCCTAACATTTCATCTTATTTAAAAATTGTTTTTATTAAAAATGAGATCTTCTATTCCATTATATCTTGTAATTGGTGTGTGTTGAAAAACACAAAGACTATTGTGATTTAGATGTTGATTTTATAAACTGATTCATTAAGTTATCTTGCTAATTTTAGCTTTTCCAAGATTCTTTTCATTTTTTTCTATAACCAAATAATTTTAAATAAAATACTTTCTTCTTCTTCTGAAGTTATCATGATTCTAACTTGATTTTTTCTTCCCTATTTCCATAGTTAATAACCTACTAACAATGAAAATGGTAGCATCTATATCCAACTCTTAAGTGCAATATACTTTTGTTTCAAAATTCTTAGTGTATCAATGCCATTATAAAGATAACTTATTTCAGAGTACTTTAAATTTATAAAACAAAAATTACAAAATAACCACACAGTTCCCATATATCCCACTCTCAGGATCTTTACTGCTAACATCTTATACTAGTATGATATATTTGTCACAATCAATGAGCCACTCTTAGATTTCTCTATTTTTATCTCAGTAGTTGTGATAGTCTGTCACAATAGTGAACCATGCCAGTTTTGCCAATTGTTTACCTAACTCCCCCTATCCATCCAACCACTCTCAGATTCAGATCTGTTGTGATTGAGGAGTAAATTTACAGGATACAAAATCAGCATCCAAAAATCCAGCTTTTTAATGCAACAGTAATAATTTTGCTGAAAGAGAAATCAAGATAGAAATCCTATTCACAATAGATACAAAAATGTAAATATTTAGGAATAAGAAATTTTGGAAGGTGAAAGATATTTACAGTAAGATTATAAAACATCAGTGAAAGGTATCATCAAGGTCACAAACAAAAGGAAAGATTTTTTGTTCATGAACTGGAAGAACTAATAATGTTAGGATATCCATGCAATCTAAAGCAATGTGCAGATATAATATCAATGACAGTCTCTATAAAATTACAAAAAAAAATCCTAAATTCATGTAGAATCACAAAAGATCCAGAATAGCCAAAGTGAACCCAAGTGAAAAGATAAAACTGGAGGCATCATAGGACCAGATTTCAAAACTGCAATACTTGAAACAGCAACACACTGGCATAAAAACCAACACAAGGATCAATGGAACAGATTAGATAGTGCTGAAATCAATCCATGTACATGCATCCAATTGATGTTTGCAAGTGTCAGGAACAGACATTGGAAAAAGGATAATCCATTCAATAAATGATCTGACAAATCTGTGTACACATATGTAAAAAATAAAATAAAATACATCCCTCTCACCATATACACAAATCAACCATGACGGATAACAGACCTAAGGAGAAAACCTGAAGCTATAAAATTACTAGAAAATAACAATGGGAACAAACTTCAAAACATTGATGTAGACAAAGAATATTTGAATACAATGACAAAATAACACAGGCAACAAATACAAAACTAGATAAATGGGATTATATTACATCCAGAAACTACTGCATAGCAAAGGCAATGACACATCTAACAGAATGTGAGAAAATATTTTCAAGCTACTTATCAAAGAAAGAATTAAGAATCAGAATATATCTGAAACAAAAAACTCATCAACAACAATAATCCAGTGAAGAAATGGGCAAAAGACATGCACAGACAGTTCTCAAGAGAAGATATACACATCCTCAAGAAACACATGAAAAATGCTCAATATCACTGGTCAAAATAGAAATTCAAATCAAAACCTCAATGAGATATCACCTCAACACTATTCAAATGCTATCATTAAAGAGACAGAAAGTACAAATATGGGCAAGGATGTGGTGAATTGGGAACTCTCACAAAGCATCAGTGGTAATATAAATTATTTTGCAACTCTGGAAAACTGTGTTAGAATTTCTTTTTGTTTTTAACTTAATAAGTATATATTTGAAATAAGATTGTTAACTTACATCATAGTCAAAGACTTCATGGCTCTACTAAATAAAAAGTTAAAAAAAACAAAAATTAAAAATATCATAGTCCAGTAGAAAAATAGGCAAGGGCTATAAACAATAATAAAATGAAAATATGCAACCTCACTTATATAAATAAATTTTAAAATAGTCACAATATTATTAAAACTATAGTAATATATAATTCCTATGAACATATATAACAAAGATTTAAAATAACTTTTGATAATTTATTTAACATTAGGATCCAGAAATTCCATTATTGGATACATATTTGAAAGACGTGAAATCATTGTATCAAAGAGCTACAGCACTATTCACAGTAGCTAAATACCGAGTCAATGGAGTTCCATTATCAAATGAATGCATAAAGAACATATGGTATATATACATAATGGAATACTACTCAGTCATAAAATGGATGAAGTCCTGTCATTTGCAGTAAAATATTGGAAACTGGAGTTCATTGTGTAAAATGAACTAACATGAACGGATACTTTTAATGAAACATTACATGGTATCCCATAAATATGCACACCTTTAAAAATCTGGCTGACATTTCCCCATACTGACTTCCTTCCTTTCATTTAGTGTGTCCACTATACAACTTCTGTAAGCAGTGAAATATGAGGGTTTATTTATTAACAATTGTATGTGTATTAATAGATTGCATGTGTACTAGTAGTACTAGATTTACGTTCCCAGCATTACCAGAGAAAGGGTAGGCTTTATGCCCTATCTGCATTGCATAGGCCTAAATGGAGTTGCAAGATATCTTGACTACATTTATTACCAAAACAATTATATTGAGTTTCTAAATACTGTTTCCATGGGGATTCTTTTGAAAACTTTAAACATCTTTCTCTATATTTCAGTATACATTCTTAAAGGAAATTTTGTAAGAATGCACACAATTTAAGTGAGGCAAATTTGTTGTCTTTTCTGCTCTTTATTATTTGAGAGGCAAATGGAGAGACAGAGAGATGGAGAAAGAAGGCAGAAACAGCTCCCTTACACTGGTTTATTTCCTGATTGTGCACAAGGACTGGGAATGAACCCCTTGAAACCAGAATTCAGGAACCCAATCCAGATCTCTTATATAGGTGGTATGAATTGAAATACTTGATCCATCACCTGCTGCCCTCCAGGGTGTCCATTATCACAAAGCCAGAATCTGGAGTAGAAACAGAACTCCAATCGAAGCACTGTGATATTGGATGTGGGCATCCCAACTTGTGACTTAACTGCCAGGCCACATACACATTCACTTTTATTGTTTCTAAAATTTATTGACAGTCCAAGACTCTTAAATTACAATACTTTATCATGTGTCTTGAATTGAATTTCTCTTGTAGTTTGTACTCATCTTCAATGGATTGAATGTCACATTTTATTCTTGAAGTGTAGATGTAGAGGTATCCTTATGGATTAATATTAAATTGGCAACTGTTATTAATGCTTTTCATGGCAATAAACAGATCATATATCAAAATGATATAACATTTGTAAATATTAAGGTGATCAAAAGAAAGTATCAAATGAAATGAAACAAAAGCCGCACAGGTGATCACTGACATCATAAATGAGAATGTCAATTGTTAAATCAACAACAGGAGTCCCTGTGCACTTCTTCCCCATGTAGGACTTCTGTTCTTAATGAGTTGTACTATGAGAATCAACTGTAAAACTTGTTTTCAAACAGTACTTTATACTGTGTGTGTGTGTGTGTGTGTGTGTGTGTGTGAAAATTATTGAACTCTTTACTTAGTATGGAGGTGATCTTCTTTAATAAAGTTAATTAAAAATGAATCTTAATGAAGAACGGGATGAGAGAGGGAGTAGAAGATGGGATGGGAGTGATGGTGGGAATGTGGGTGTGGAGGAAAGAACTGCTACATTCCTAAAGTTATACCTATGAAATTTATACTCATTAAATAAAAGCTTTCTAAAAAACTTTTAAAAGAAATCAATAAGAAAACAGAAGCCCAGAGAATCCTCCAGTATTTAAAACTCAAATAACCTATATAATCCATGGATGAAAAAATCACAAAAAATTATAATTTATGTTGGACAAAATGAAAATACAAAATAACAATTACATTTGTGGTAGATACATGGAGGCCAGAATGTCTTTACGACTCTAACATCTGAGGTGGAAATTACTGCCCTTTGAATGTAGGCTGGCCTTTGCCTACAGGGCCAACACAACTTGGCATATTTAAAGCACTGAAAAAGCCATTAGCAACAAAGAATACTACCCTAACTGGAAATGTATTAAATTTAATTTGAATATTGTTCTCTAAATAAATGACAATCATTTAATAGTCTATATTATGATGTCAAATTTTAATTTTGAATTTAAAATGTTAAGCAAAAAGGGGAGAAACAATGACTATGGGGTTGGTAGTAACTTATTTTATATAATACTAATGATTCAAAAGCACAAAAGAAAACTGCAGCAGGAATTGTATAAAATTAAAACTATTTATACAACAAAAGGTACTATCAGAGTGAAAATGGAACCCATTTGATGGGAAAAGACTTCACAATTCATGTTTCAGAAGAGATCATTATTGGAGATATGTTGCATATAAGAAAATCCTACAACTCAGAAACAAAAACATTTAGAGATGGGCAACGGATTAAATAATTCTGCAAAGTTATTCAAATTGATGCTTGGCACATGAAAGAATTATCAGCATATTTGTTGCTAGCAAAATGCAAATGACAAACAATAAAATACCACTTTACACCCATTCAAATATCCATTATGAACAAATAAGTGTTAGCGATGCTGGAGAAATTGAATCTCTAATATACTACAGTTGTGAATGCAAAATGATGAAAATAATATGGAAGAAAGTACTGAAACTTCCAAAAAACTAAATGTAAAATTTTCTTATGATCCAGGAATTCCACTACTGAGTATGCAACCAAAAGAAGTGAAAATGGGTTTCCACTGTTGAGGAACAATTATATATATATATATATATATATATATATACACACACACACACACATAGTGTTTAACTTTTTACTTAGTGGAAGTCTAATCTTATGAGTATAAAGTTAACTGAAAATGGATATTTGTAAAAAATAAGAATAGGAATAGGTGAGGGAGATTGAAGAAGAGTGATAACATGGATGGGAAGGAGGGTAAGGTGGAAAGTATCACTATGTTCCTGAATCTGTGTATATGGAATACATGAAATTTGTATACCTTAAATAAGATTTTAAAAAGAACAGATATTTGCACACACATGTTTAAAGCAACATTATTCACAATAAACAAAAGATAGAAGCAACTCAACTTTCCATGAAAAGATAAATTAAAGAAGAATGTGTGGTATATATAATATGCATTAGTTTAATTTCTGTTGCTAATAATACGTTATGACAACCTGACCAAGTTATATACAGAAAGGTTTATTTCTGCTCACAGTTCTGGTTGAAGGATAAGGAGCAGCATCTGGTGATGGCCTTCTCACTCGTGAATTCTAGAAGAAGAACAAGGCTTCAGATGGTAACAGACAGGGAACATACAAGTGTCTCTGGTCTCATCCTGCATTCTCTAAAAGCCATGTCATGAGGGTTCCATTCTGATGATCTCTAATCCTAATCCCATCCCAAAGGTCCCACCTCTAATCACCACACTCAGATTAATTTTCCTGCCTTGATGCCTCACAAGGGGAGATTAACCCCAAAGTTATGTTCAAATGAGAGCAACATACAATGAAATATATTTGGAATTGAAGAATTATCTTATAAGTTTTACATGTACCAGGACAAGGGATGAAACATGAAGACATAATACTACTAGAAGTGACCACTAGTAAGAGTAAAATTATTGTATGACTCCACTGATATGAGGTTTCTAGAGTAGACAAGTTCAAGAAAGAGAGTAGAGAAGTGATCACAGGGTCTGTAATGGAGGGAAACATGGAATTAGCTTTTGATGAAATTCAAAGTTTTACTGGTGGGGAATTACAAAAATCTGAGATGGTATGTGATGGTTGCTGTATAATTCAAAAATATTTAACACTTAAAATATCCAATGTTCCATAATGTATTTTATTACAATAAAATGTTTTCTCCCAACTATGAACCACAGTCCTAGTCCATAGTCATTTTAATGATTGATTCATAAGCCTATTTTTCATTACTAATTTTTAAGATTGTGAAATAGCAGAATATACCAATTAAATTAGTTTGAAACAATGGCAAGTAATTTTGGGGCTACAAACATGCAATTTAGTATTAGTACAAACTACATATAGGATCATAGAAATATATATATATATATATATATATGCAAAATTCATTTTAGAATTATTTACTTGTGGCTGGTGTTGTGGCACAGTGGGCTAAAGCCCTGGACTGCAGCACTGGCATCCCATATAGGTGCCAGCTCGAGTCCCAGCTTCTCCACTTTTGATCCAACTCCCTGCTAATGTGCCTGGTAAAGCAGCAGGGGATGGTCAAGTCCTTGGGCCTCTGCACCTATGTGGGGGACCTGGAAAAAGCTCCTGACTCCTGGCTTCAGATCATCTCAGCTCTGGCAGTTGCAGCCATTTGGGGACTGAACAAGTGGATGGAAGACCTCTCTCTCTCTCTTTGCCTCTACCTCTCTCTTTACTTTTGTCATTCAAATAAATAAAATAAATCTTAAAAAATTATTTATGTGTGTACTTATATTTGCCATTTTGCAGTGTTTCATGACATATTTAATCTAGTACTTTACAAATTTTTACTAAAAATTAATGACAATATTAAGAGTTTCATTTATTTACAAAATGCAATTAGTTCTATTATAATAAAATGACTGAAATAATATAAATGTAATATAATAATAATATAATATAAATGTAAACCAATAGGTGTCCTTCTTACAGACAGAATTTAAGGAGATGCATAATGACCACTGCTGGGCATATGAAAAATATTGCTTAGAACAACGTTCACAGTATATGAGGATGCATTCCATGTGAAAATACCAATGTTGCTTCAAAGATTAAGCTTGTGACATTGACTAGATTTGCCTTCAATGATGAATCTGTTGATCACCACTCCATGAAAGGCCAAGGCTATATCAAGATAAAGCTCAGAGCTTGGAGAGCAGCCCCCATCTCCCATGTTTGTGGCTGGGACCCAACTACCTGAGCCATTACCTGCTGCACCCCAGGATGTGCATTAGCAGATACCTGGAGTTGGAAGCCAAATCAGAGTTTGCTCAAGATACTGATATGAAATGTGAGCATCCCAAGCTGTATTTTAACTCCTGTGCCAAACATGTATCCCAGAATTTTCTTAAAAAATAAATAATAAATATGAAATTTCTGATACAAGTGTAATTATTAAGCTATTTTGCTACCTATTATCAATCAGATAATAATCATTTTTAAAGATATATTTCTATGAAAAGGGGGGGAGAAGAGGGGAGAGAGAAAGGGGAGGGAGAGAGACAGAGAGAGAGAAACGAAGACACTGATTTTCCATCCATTGATGCACTCCACAAATGCCCTCAACTGCCAGGGCTAAGCCAGCCCAAAGCCAGGAGCCAAGATTCCATCTTGGTGTCCCATGTGAGTGGCAGGAACCCAACTACAGAAGGCATCATCCACTGCCACCCAGGTACATGATCAGGGAGCTAGATAGTCAGTGTGATAGCCAGAACTTGAAGTGCATGCTGATAAGGGATGCAGGGCTTGCAAAGGATATCTTAGGCTGCTTTCCATCACAGCAACTACCTGAACATGATAATTTAAAAAACTGCACTTAATCTATTCATTCAAGGTAAATATGGCATTTTAAAAAGAGAAAAAAATAAGTGTCCTTTGAAGGAACATGTTTTATGAAGAGAAGAACTTTTAAGAATACATGCTTCAAATATTTCTTTCATATGTGATGTGTGGATGCGACAGATACTGAGCTGAGTAGCTCAGACCAAGATAGGACTTTTTGCTCACTTATGGAGATAAAGGTCAGTGGACTGCCCCCTGCTGTCACCTTCTTCTAGGTCAATCTCTGTTGCAGTCATCTAGAGGTCTTACCCTTCCTGAGAAACAGGGTGATGGAGTGGTGCTAAGTTGAACAAAGGTTCAGAATTGGAGAAAAAAAGCACGCTTGTTTCAGACTTAATTACTGATGGGGTAAAGCATTGTAGGGACTCTATAACAGTTCCAACTTCTTCCCTTGCCCTATGCTACTTCCTCTCCCATGTAGTTATAGGACTTGGTCCCTAAAAATAATTTTGCCCACTAACTCAGCAACATCTTCTTTCTGGGAACCTAAACCAGAATGTGTCTCACTTAGTAAAACTCTACATACATTGACATAACAACTGAGAATCAGAATTTTAAACCTATTTAAAAGTCTTCCAGCTGAGCAGTTTTAATTATTTTGAAGCAATTTACTAAAAATGCAAATATTAACATTCAATGCTGTCGCTCCCCCTCTTCGTGGAGGAACGACACAGGACCCTGCGCTGTTCTTTCATCTGCTCGGCCCTCCCCGGGTTTGCTGCTGGTTCTTCCCGGGTTGGCTACTATCCCTTCCACCTCCGTGGAAGGGCAGTTCCCCCTGGCCGCATTCCCCACTTCCGCAGGGGAGCGGCACACCGCCGGCCGGCTCTCTGGGGGCTGCACGGGTTCCCTTAGGTGTTCCCCATAGATGTTCCTGGTGCATGCCGTCTCTCTCCTCCTTTATAGTCCTCCTCCGCCAATCCCAACTCGGCTGAGTACGCTGCTCTCCAATCAGGAGCAAGTCCTACAGTTAATTGGTTGAACTGGAGGCAGCTGTGCGGAAGCTGTTTACTTCTCTCCCAGCGCCATATTGTGGGAGAGCAGATGCATAGAATAAGTCCTAATTCGAGCAACTTAGTCTAGTCCGGATTGCTCCCCACAGATCCCCCTTTCTTTTTATTTTTTGGCGTTGATACGCGCCTGTCTTCGGTGTCCCGCAGCACACACTCTGCTGTACTTGCTAGAGTTGCCACAGGCTCTTACAAGTCCTATCAATCAGGAAAACCGAATCCGGGTCCTCTCTTCGCCATTGTGAGGAGGTTTTTAGGCGCTGATGCGTGCCTGTGTTCGGTGCCCTGCAGCGCATGCTCTGCTCTGCTAGAACTGCCTGCAGGTGTTTACAAAACCTATCAGGCAAACCGAATCCAAGCCTTCTCATTGCCGTATTGTGGGGGAGACTTATTAGTGTTGGTTTGTGCCTATCTTCGGTGACCTGCGGCTAGCCGCCCAGGTGCTCATCGCCTCACTAATCGGGCAGACCGAATCCAAGCCTTCTAATTGGCATGTTGAGGGGAGGCCTTATTTCTCTCTATTTCTCTATCTCCGGGCATTCCTATCTCTCCCATTTTACTTCTGTCTGCCAACATTCCTATTTCTCTTTTACTTCTAAACTTCTGTTTCTCTTATCCCCGCAGCTTTCCGGCACCTCGCCCCGCCGGCGGGTTCCCGGCTCTGCGCCGCTTCAGCCCGCGCGCCTCTCTCATCTGCGCAGCTTCCCGGCTTTGCGCGGCTCAGCTTTGCGCGCTCCGTGGTCTCCACGCTTAACCCTTTCGCGTCTGAACCACGGCCTACGCCAGCGTTCCCTATCTATTCACGCCCCGTGCTCTCTCTGCACGCGGCGGCTTCCGCGAGTAACACAGCGTAGCTTGCGTCTCCACCACTAGGATTCAATCTAAGTTCCCCGGGCTAGCCTGGCGAATTCAACCCAGCGTACGTCTCCGCCCCACGATTTGGCTTCCCGTCCTTTGCTCCCCGGGCTAATCAGACGGATCCCAATCTGGCTTACGTCTCAGCTTCTAGTTTCAACTTTTCGCCCCCTATTCCCGGGCTAACTTGAGAACCCCAAAGTGGCTTTCGTTTCCGCCTCGGCCTGCCCCCCGCGGCTTCAATTTCCCTAACATTTTTCTCTACCCGGTATGTTTCCCCAAGCTTTCTTCCAACGATACTCCTCCCTCATTTCTCCTGGCCTCTCCCCACAGTCCGCATCCGAGTCTGTTTGTTCTAGCTTTCACTTTCGCTTTCGACCTTAGAGATTTCTCCCAGCTTCCCCCCGTAGTCCGTATCCGAGTCTATGCCTAGGCTTTCAATAGCTTCTTCCGGCACCCTTTTCGTCCGGCTTTTCCCTAGGCTGTTTGCTAGTTTCTCTCTCTGGTATTTTCCTGCTTCTTCCCGTTTCTTCCCTCCTAAGTTTGCTATCCGTCCTAGGTTTCCTATCCGAGTTAGGTTTCCTATCCGAGTCACGTTTCTTCCCTCCTAAGTTTTCTATCCGTCCTAGGTTTCCTATCCGAGTCACGGCACCATTATGTCGCTCCCCCTCTTCGTGGAGGAGCAACACAGGACCCTGCGCTGTTCTCTCATCTGCTCGGCCCTCCCCGGGTTTTCTGCTGGTTCTTCCCGGGTTGGCTACTATCCCTTCCACCTCCGTGGAAGGGCAGTTCCCCCTGGCCGCATTCCCCACTTCCGCAGGGGAGCGGCACACCGCCGGCCGGTTCTCTCGGGGGCTGCACGGGTTCCCTTAGATGTTCCCCATAGATGTTCCTGGTGCATGCCGTCTCTCTCCTCCTTTATAGTCCTCCTCCGCCAATCCCAACTCGGCTGAGTACGCTGCTCTCCAATCAGGAGCAAGTCCTACAGTTAATTGGTTGAACTGGAGGCAGCTGTGCGGAAGCTGTTTACTTCTCTCCCAGCGCCATATTGTGGGAGAGCAGATGCATAGAATAAGTCCTAATTCGAGCAACTTAGTCTAGTCCGGATTGCTCCCCACAAATGCATTATATTTATCAAAATTATGAAAGAACAAAGTTAACATCTCAAATTTCAGCAAAAATCTTTGGCTAATTAACGTACTTTTGCTTCTAAGGCAGAGAGAGAGGGACACACAGATATACAGAGGCCTGCTATCTGTATTCACTCCACGAATGCCCACAACAGCCAAGACTGGGCTAAAGGCTGATGCCTGGAAGTCAACTGGGACTTCCATGTAGATAGAAGGATGTCAAGCACTTCAGTCATCATTTGTTGCCTTCCATGGTCTGTATTAATATAAAGATGGAATCATAAATTAATATAGGATTCAAACCCACACTCCCCAATCTGGGAAGCAAGTAACCCCAAAACCATCTTAACTATGCAAAATGCCCACCCTAGATAAAAAGTATTAAGATCTGAGTTCCCTGTCTGTTCTTTTTGTATATTTTTCTTGATTCTGGTGTTATGTACCCTCTAACTCCTGAATGCTTTCTTCCACTGTCACTACATCTACTGGCTTTTAGCACAGCTGGTAGGAGGAGGGGACTAAAATCTTATTATTAATGTACTAAAATGCCTTCTCTGTTTTTTGCCTAAAATGATATTTCTCATATGGAAAACCCTACAGTATTAGTAATTGAACAACAGCTCTTCCTTTAAATACACTGCATGTATGCATTACAATAATGTGAAGACAAAAAGACAGAAGTAGCTGTCTAATCTGATTAGACCTCAGACTAAGACTCATCATAAGATGCCTGGACAAAAAAATCCCACTTTTGTGATATGAGTCAAGGCTAGTTGAGAGATTCATATTACTTATATGAATATAAGAGTGGAATGCAGACTATGACTCCATTTTAGATGTATTGAGCTTTTGTATAACCACAAAGAAACATTCAACATGTAGTTATATCTGTGATCTAAAGGCTGGGAAGAAACAGGAGTGTCAGAACACAGAGGGCAAAATCTGCTGAGAAAATTGCAGAGTGGGATGAACGGGGAACCAAAGAAACACTCTAATACACTACATTAAGAATAAAAAAGTAGGGGCTGGCTGCCACTGTGGCACAGTAGGTTAATGCTCCACTTTTTCTGTTTTTTTTTTCTTTTTTTTAAACTTTTATTTAGTAAATATAATTTTCCAAAGTACAGTTTATGGATTACAATGGCTTTTCCCCCACCATAACTTCCCTCCCACCTGCACCCCTCCCATCTCCCACTCCCTCTCCCATTCCATTCACATCAAGATTCATTTTCAATTATATTTATATACAGAAGATCAATTTAGTATATATTAAGTAAAGATTTCATCAGTTTGCACCCACACAGAACATAAAGTGTAAAATACTGTTTGAGTACTAGTTATAGCATTAATTCACATCGGACAACACATTAAGGACAGAGATCCCACATAAGGAGTAAGTACACAGTGACTCCTGTTGTTGACTTAACAATTTGACACTTTTGTTTATGGCATCAGAAATCTCCCTAGTCTCTAGTCACAAGTTTCCAAGGCTATGGAAGCCTCTTGAGTTCGCTGACTTCGATCTTATTTAGAAAAGGTCATAGTGAAAGTGGAGTTAGACAGTGAGAGAGAGAGAGAGAAACTTTGATATTTTTTAAGAACTTGGCCAGAACCTTGTTATCTACCTGCTGGATTTTGCTGCAAACAAGGCAAAGAGGTGAATTTAAGAGTTTCATGGAGGTCCTGCTGCTACTTCTGCTCCTGTCCTATTGAGAATGGGCATGGATGCTGTGATACAGTTGAAGAGAACTTCAGTGGGAATGTAATGGGGATGATGATTCTTGGTTCACAGCCATTATTCATTTTCTCTATGGTTAGGGGTATGAAATGTACTATTCAAATTCTTGTATCATTTTAGATGCTGCAACTGCCTATCAGTTACTTCATTCTGCAAATTAAGAGACTTAAGCTTTGAGATTTCCACCTTAAGTACCTCCACCTCAGACCAAAGAAGCAAATTTTGTGCACCCTAAATGCTTAGGTCTTAGGGTCACACTGATTCAAATAGAAAATGGATTGCAGAGATCAAAAACATAGAATGCCATCATGGAGTAGTAGGTCCTAATATCTGCTCACAAGAATTACTGTTCCTGTAATAGTGATCTCTTGTCAGCAGGACGTTCGACAATTTGAGATATGGATTCCACAGCAATCTGCATTGAACAGGGAAAGTGGAAAGGCCACACTCAATTGTTGACTGATCATTTTTCAACTCACTTCCTCTCTCTGTATCATAGTCACACCTTCCATGTAATGACTGGAGTTCTTAATTTTGAGTCCCTTGTCAGTAAGAGGAGTTCTAACAAATAATTTGTACTGAATGCAGAAGAAGGAATAATATAGTCTCTATAGCAAAAAATAAAGAGGACAATGACAAGAGATAGAATTCACTAATTAAGGATTCCCTTAGGATTAAGGGATTACTAATTAGTAATGAAGACACACAGTTATGCACCTCAGGTGTCTGAACTTGTTGAGCTCTATATTCCTTAAATACATTCTTTGGAAACACAGATGAGATTAACATCACCTTCATCAACAATCTATTGAAGACCTGCCCCTGCATTAACCATCATTATTATTAATTCAGTTTGCATGATGTGGATATTTTTCATGCATTTATAGCTATATCCATCTATCTATATCTAGCTATATAGAATGATTATACAGAAAGTAAGTCACATTTATGTAGCCTGGAATCTGAAATATTAGTGTGTTAGTATCACACACAAAAAGTGATATCATTAAATATACACATTTAAAAATTATTAGGAATCATAAATTTCCTAAAATGTATATTATATATGAGTATAATTAACTTGCCATATTATTCATCCATTGAAAGTGTAAAGTTCAGGGGATTTAAAAAATGTGCAATTGTAATGAATGCCAGGTTTAGAACATTTTTACTATCTCAAAAAGAAATTTAGTGCTTGGTACTTGGGCCCTGCACCCGCATGGGAGACCAGAAGGAAACATCTGGCTCCTGGCTTCAAATCAACGCAGTGCTGGCCATAGTGGCCATTTAGGGGCTGAACCAATGGAAAAGGAAGACCTTTCTCTCTGTCTCTCTCTCACTGTCTAACTCTACCTGTCAAAAAAAAATGAGAAAGTTACAAGTAAATGAAAAGATCCCATTTTATGGATTAGAATAATATTTTAAAATTTTTTTTAAAACTTATTTGTTTATTTGAAAGTCAGAGTTGCAGAAAGAAAGACCTCTTCCATCCGCTGGTTCACTCTGCAGTTGGCCAAAATGGCTGGAGCTTTACTAATCCAAAACCAGGAGCCAGGAGCCTCCTCTGGGTCTCCCACGTGGGTACAGGGACCCAAGGACTTGGGACATCTTCCCAGGCCATGGCGGAGAGCTGGATTGGAAGTGGAGCAGCACGGAACTGGTGCTCATATGGGATGCCAGCACTGCAGGCGGTGGCCTCACTCACTTCACCACAGCGCCGGCTGTAAGAATAACTAATGTTGTTTGAATATCTGTACTGCTGAAAGCAATCTACAGATTCAGTGCATTTTCTATTAAAATTCCAATATCTTTTTTTATAGAAATAGAAAAAATAATCCTAAAGTTCGATAGACTTTCTCTTAGTCTAGATCTGTTTTACAGAATCTGGTATTTTTGCATCAAGAAGAAATGACTTTTAAGGCTGCTATTAATGCAACCTTAAGTGCAATTAAATAGTGTAAAATCAGGTATGTCCCAGATAAGCAGGTTAAGGGAGAAAACAGCTCAAGCTTCCTGTTAGGACTTCTCAACAGCTGACATTTTCCTATCTACCAATTTGAGAAACGTAATTTGTGACTGATTCGCTTTAGTGCAAGTGGGGACTTTGGAATCAAAGAGAACTGATTCTTTTTTTTTTTTTACCTTTTATTTAATAAATATAAATTTCCAAAGTAAAAAAAAAAAAAAAGAAAAAGAAATTTAGTGCCCTGACTCATGGCAGTGGCAGGGAGATGGCAACAGTTGGCCAGTGGCTCTTCTGTATACACGTGATCCAGAGATTCTAGCCAAAGAAAAAATCCAAAGTCCCCACCTTCTTTGAACCTGGCTGCAAGGATTGACAGGGAGCTGGGCACCCACTTGAGACTGTGAGGCACTCCCAGCCTCCTAACATACCACAGACTCTGGGTCTCAAGTCTCTTAGGCTGAACTCCAACAGACAGTGGACTCAGGGAAAAGTCTGCCTCTCTGTGGACTGGACAGGTGGGGGGGGTGGAGTACACTCACTACACTACAGGATCCTTGTGTGCTGAGGCTGTGAGGACACTCTGGCTGCATAAGAGGATACAGCATGTATCTGGGCCTCTGAGAAATCACTGTGTGTGGCTCCACACACTCAGACAATGGGACCTGTGCTTGGAGTGAGGACTGTGCAGATCATTTCTGTGCTTCTTATATGAGTGCATATGAGTGTTGTGCCCACTGGGGCTAATACCTGAGCACTGATCAACTTGGAGGAGAGCAGATGAGGCCGTGATCATACCAACAGAGGTGACCATTCACTCCCTTCTGTTAACAAGAGATCTACCTCACCCAACATGGGACTTACCTTGGATACTCACACCATGCTAGGGCATTGACCACAGCTCTCTGGTCACACCCAGCACACACCTCTGGGCATTCACTGAAAGTGCAAGCATTTCACTAAGCCACAAAGCATGCTTCAAAGATAAAAGCCATCAGAGGAAAAAAACCACAAGTATATCCACAAATGCCTAAAATATATGCAGAAATTCAATTCAAGAAACAAGAATAAGGAACACAGCATGACACTCCCCATGAAAGGAACACAAGAACACATCAATATTTTTTAAGGTCACACAGCTTTTATTTTAAAAATAGTTTTTGAAACTTCAATGTGTACATTAAATGTATAGAATATCTGCAACACATCAATTTTAAAATGTAAAAATGAAGAGCTTGATGAAATGCTGGAAATGGGATTCAAAAAGTTAATCATAGGATTACTCAAAAGCAATCAGAAGCAAATCCATGAATTAATGAAAACCATACATTACAGGAAAGAAAATTTTTTCCATGAAATAAGGATTTTAAAAGAATAATCAAAATGAAATATTAGAAATGAAGAATTCAATAGATCAAATAAAAATCCAGTGAAAACCCTTAACAACAGACTTGTAAGGCAAAAGAAAGAATATCAAGCTAGAACACAAATCTTATAAGGAGAAAGAGAAGGACAAATAATTACAAAATGCTATACCAAAAGAAGAAATTAGAAAACTTAAGAACAGTGTTGGAGATTTATGTGATACTATCATACAACCCAACATATAGTTCTTAGGAGTTCCTGAATGTGTGGAAACAGAGAATGCATTAGAAGGCATATTTAGTGTAATATTTTTGAAAATTTCCTCAATTTGGAGAAAGAAATGGATGTCCAAATAGAGGAAGCACATAAAACTCCTAAGAGAAATGACTAGAAGAGATCTTCACCATGACAAATTGTGGTCAAACTCTCCACAGTAAAACATAAAGAAAAGATTCTAAAATGTGGGTGAGATTAATGCCAGATTACTTTCAGGGGATCTCCAATTAGACTTATAACTGACTTCTCATGAGAAATCCTACAAGATAGGAGATTCCAAGCTTTAATGAAAAAAAAAAACTGAAACCTGGAATACTGTACTTTGGAAAGCTCTCATTTATGAATGAAGGTGAAATAAAGACCTTTCCTGTTAAACAGAAATTGAAAAAACTTGACACCACTTGTCTGGTTTTATCAAGGATGCTTAAGGATGTGCTACATACAGAAACACAGAAACAGGGTGATCAATATGATAAGAAAGTGAAGACTTAAAATCTAGTAAAAGTATAAAGGAAATCCAAAATAAACAATAGGAATATTTATGGAAAAATGGCAAGGCTAAGTTGTTACCTATCAATATTCTCCTTGAATGTAACTGGCCTCAACTCTCCAGTTAAAAGATACAGACTGGCCAGATGGATTGAAAGACAAGACCCATCTATTTGCTGCCTACAAGAAACACATCTTACCAACAAAGATACATGTGGACTGAAACAGAAAGGATGGAAAAAGTTATTCCATACTAATGCAATAATGTATCTGGGCCTCTGAGAAATGGAAACCAAAAAAGAGCTGGTGTAACTCTCCTAATATCAGACAAAATAGACTTTAACACAAAAACTGTAAAAAGAGACAAAGAAGGGCATGTCTAATAATTAAGGGATCAATTCAACAAGGACATGTCATTATAATAAGTGTATATACACCCAATTATAGGGCATCTGGATATTTAAAGAAAATGTTGAGGGATCTAAATAGAGATATAGATTCCAATTCAATAATAATGGGGGACATCAATACTCCACTTTTAGCAATGGACAGATCACCAGACAAAAAATCAGCAAGGATACAACAAAGTTAATCAACATTGTAGACCAAATGGAACTAAAAGATATCTATAGAGCTTTTCATCTCACAGTAGCAGAACACACATTCTTCTCACCAGTGCATGGAATTTTCTCTAGCATAGACCATTTGCTACACAGTACTGCAAGTCTCAGCAAATTAAAAAAAAAATGAAATCCTACCATGCATCTTCTCTGGCCACAGTGGAATGAACCTGGAAATCAACAATTCAAGAATTTTGAGGACATATGCAGACAAATGGAGACTGAACAACATGCTCCTGAATGAACAGTAGGTCATAGAAGAAATCTAAATATTTCTGGAAAGAAACACTACAATACATCATATCAAAACTTATGGGATACAATAAAGGAAGTGCTGAGAGGGACATTTATAGCAATGGGTACCTACATACGAAATTGAAAGACACCAAATAAGTGAGCTGTCAATGCATCTCAAGGACCTAGAAAAAAATGAACCAAACCCCAAATCAATAGAAGGAAAAATACTTAGTATTAGAGAAGAAATGCACAAAATTGAAACAAAAAATACAAAATATCAGTGAAATGAGGAGCTGATATTTTGAAAAAAAAAATAAAATTGATACACCATTGACCCAACTAAGAATAACGAAGGGAAATAACCACATCAATAAAATCGGAAATGAAAAAGGAAATGTAACAATAGATACCATAGAAATAAAAAGAATCATCGGGAAATACTACAAAGAGCTATATGCCAATAAATTGAGAAACCCTGAAGAAATGCATAGACTTCTGTACACATACAATCTAACATAATTGAGTATGAAGACAGAAAATCTAAGAGACCAATAACCAAGACAGAAACTGAATCAATAATTAAACTCTCCCAATAAAGAAAATCCCAGGACTGGATGGTTTCACTACTCAATTCTACAAGGTATTTAAAGAAGAATTAATTCCATTCTTTTCAAGCTATTCAAAACAACTGAAAGAAAGGAAAACCTCCCAAACGACTATGAAGACAGCAAATCTTAATTCCTAAACCAGCAAAAGAAACAACAGAGAAAGAAAACTATAGACTAATATCCCTGCTGAACATAGATGCAAAAATCACCAACAAAATATTACCTAATTGAGCAACACATCATAAAGATTCACCAGACCAACTGGGGTTTTTCTCTTATATGTAGGGATGTTTCAACATTCTCGAATGACTAAATGTGATACATCATATTACCAAACTGAAAAACAAAAACCATATGGTTATCCCAATGGATGAAGAGAAAGCATTTGATAAGATACAACATCCTTTCATGATTAAAAACTTAAACAAATTGGATATAGGAGGAACATTCTTCAACACAATCAAGACAATTTATGACAAACCCACAGCCAGCATCATTCTGAGTAGGGAAATGCTGTAAGCATTCCCCCTAAGATCCAGAACCATACAAAGATGCCCACTCTCACCATTGTTACTTAATATAGTCCTGGAGTTTCAGCCAGAACTATTAGGCAAGAAAAAGAAATCAAAGAAGTACAAATTCAAAGGAAAAAGTCAAACTATCCCTATATGAAGATAACATAATTCTATATTTAGGGGATCCAAAAAACTCTATTGAGAGACTAATGGAGCTCATAAAAGTGTTTGTTAAAGTGGCAAGATATAAAATTAACACATGAAAATCAATACCCTTTGTATCCCCAGAAAATGACATGACTCACAAAGGAAGTTTAAGATAAATCCACTCACAATAGTTCCAAAAAATTTAATACTTTCAAATAAATTTAACCAAGGATGTCAAATTCCCCACGACAAAAATAACAAAACATTACAGAAAGAACTTAAATAAGATATTAAAAAATGGAAAAATCTTCAATTTTCATGCTTTGGAAAAATCAATACCATGGAAATGTCCATAATACCAAAAGTAATGTACAGATTAAATGTGATCCCAATCAAAATACCAAAAACATTCTTCTCAAGTCTATACAAATGATTCTAAAATTCATGTGGAAACAAAAGTGATCCCAAATAGCTAAAGCAAACTTATACAGCAAAAACAAAGCCAGAGGTATCAATATACCAGATTTCAAGACACACTACAGGGTAGTTATTATTAAAACAGCATAGTACTGGCACAAAAATAGATGTGAAGACCAATGGAACAGAATGGAAACTCCAGAAATCAATCCACACATCTACAACCAACTTAATTTTTTTCTTCATACTGTTTGTTGAACTCTTATTTAGTGTAGGGTTAACTATACAATCAGTAAGTAAACTGAAAATAGATCTTTGTAAAAATTAAGAGTGGGAATATCAGAGGGAGGAAGAAGAAGTGTTGAAGCATGGGTGGGAGAGAGTGTAGGGTGGGAAGTATCACTATGCTCCTAAATCTCTATATATGAAAATACATGAAATTGTGTAACTTAAGTATAATTTTTAAAATATATTAAAAAGATGGAAATTATGTCTTTTGTGTAAAAAAGTTGCCTATTTTATTGAAGTGCAACCCCTCAAAAAATTTAGTGTCTTTTAACTCTTTATTAACTATATGCTCATGCTCATCACTCTAATCCACAGAAACAAGAAATCTATTTTGAGAAATATGCCTGCTATAAACATTACATGCAATTAATGATGATATCTAAGTTCTTATATCTAGTTATCTAGATATTATTATTATTATTATTATCTAAGTTCTTATATCTAGTTATCTAGATATTATTATTATATTATATCTAGTTATCTAGATATCTAGATGATATCTAGTTCTTATGCACAATGTAGATCCTCCATCAACAAATTAGGTCAGGAGCCCACCTCCCAGTTGCATTCAATATAACATATGACCAGCAGCAGGTACCTGGGGAAGGAGAAAAAATGAGCATGCCTTGTCACACTCAGAATATTCGCCAGCCAACCACTGGGAGATGAAGCCTTATGCTCTTGACTCCACGTGTCTGAAACAGAGCTCCCATTTCACTGACAGGGGGAGAGGAGGTCTGGATTCAAATACCACTGGATCACAATGCTTTTACTGATTCTTAGAAGACCTTCTTCAGTAACTATTTTTCTTTTATTTGCTGTATGACCTTCAGACCACTTACAGAACATTTAAATGGTTGCTTTTTTAAAGTAATTTGCTACAATGGGGGTCTGTCATGCCAGAATTTTATCTAGAAACCATTCAATTTTTTTCAAGAACATTTATACATCTTTTAATTAGATTAGCTTTACAAGCAACCTGAGAGCTGTTTCATAATGAAACACTGCTTTCCAAGTTACATGACTTTATAGTTTTGTCTATATAGGAATCCTGAAATTCTTTGCCTACTATTGATAAAGTTCTGTTTTACTACTGGCTGATGTGTTGAATAAAAATAACCACTGTGAAGAATTATCTTTAACCAGAAATAAACACATATAGGTCACAAAACATTTTCAATTTAGTTTTTTTTTTTTGACACGTAGAGCAGACAGTGAGAGAGAGAGACAGAGAGAAAGGTCTTCCTTTTGCCATTGGTTTACCCTCCAATGGCCGCCACGGCCAGCACACTGCAGCGGGTGCACTGCACTGATCTGATGGTGGGAGCCAGGTTCTTATCCTGGTCTCCCATGGGGTGCAGGGCCCAAGGACTTGGGCCATCCTCCACTGCACTTCCCTGGCCACAGCAGAGAGCTGGCCTGGAAGAGGGGCAACCGGGACAGAATCCGGTGCCCTGACCGGGACTATAACCGGTGTGCCGGCACCGCAAGGTGGAGGATTAGTCTAGTGAGCTGCGGCGCCGGCTAAGTTTCAGCAAATATTAAAAGAAATGGCTATCCCAATTTCTTGATATTTTCACACTGATCTCCAAGAAAGTATATACACTTTTGCAAAAAATATGCAATTTAAGATCTGTCTACCAAACACAACCAATGGATAGTTATATCTGATAAGTGTACAACTGCAAAGATACACACATTTGAACAGGGGCTCCCAAATGAAAAGGCTATGTTATACATCTTAACAAACTTCAGTCTACCTATAACAATTTCTACTAACCCTAAAAAATGAAAATGCTTGTGAGTTGTGGCCCAAGGCAGTGCACTGCAGTATAGACCAGATGTCAAGGATAACTTGTCCTCCCAGGTTGGGCTGGCAGAGAGGCACTTACTAGAAAGATTTTATGTTGTCATCTGGAGGAGGACATGGACAAAGCTGAACATGAGCAAGGAAAAACAATAAACCACCACTTTTTTTTCCTGAAGGTTCTCCTAAGTGAGAACATGATATAGAATATTTAATCCCATTCTAAATTCACACTGTCAATTTCACTAAATAATTTTTTCATGTTATACATGAACAATAGCAATCTTTTAATAAAAATTACTGAGCTTTCCATAGAAAAGGTCTCTAATTGCATACAAACTATACAGATGCTAAAACTGTAGCAAACTGAAATATATCGAGGGGCTAGCACTGTGGGTAGCGGGTAAAGCCGCTGCCTGCAGTGCCGGCATCCCATATGGACATCGGTTCAAATTCCAGCTGCTCCACTTCTGATGCAGTTCTCTGCTATGGCCTGGGCAAGCTGTAGAAGATAGCCCAAATCCTTGGGTTCCTGCAGCCTTGTGGGAGACCTGGAGGAGGCTCCTGGCTCCTAGGTTCAGATCAGCTCAGCCAATTGGGGAGTGGACAGTGGATGGAAGACCTCTCTCTCTGCCTCTCTCTCTGTATAACTCTGACTTTCAAATAAATAAAACAAATCTTTAAAAAAAGAAATAGTAATGTTTCTGTATACTCAGATTTTGGCAAAGAAGATTGAAGAAGGGGGTTAGAAATGTGAATTGGTAAGGGCTCTTTGCTAAAGAGCTTAAGAGAGTGAAAGCTAAGATGTCTATCTCAACTCATTGTTTAAGTAAGAGAAGTCTGAGAGGCCTTGTGTGATTATGTAATGCTCCTTATTTTTCTAAAATATAAAAAATAAAACCCACAAAGCATAAAAATAAAATTATTTGGTTTTGCATTTGTTTTTCTAAACTAAGCATACATCCTTCAGTCCTGACAAGAAGGCTGACATCACAATTGGGCAATGTCTCAAGAGCTGTTTGAAGACTCACTGAACATCAAGTCTGTAAAAACACATTTCCTTCTCAATGCAAATATAATCTCCCCCTGATGTTCTTCAAAAGAAACAGAGTTCTGATCTGAAGATAAGATGGATTAGAGTATTAGGAAGAAAGCAATAAATTCAAAAGTACAATCAATTTGAGAAGCAAAAAGGAAAACCTTAGAAATGGGAAATTATCATCTACCTCCATAGGAAACACCTGAATGCAGAAGAAATCCCTTTATCTTAAGCACTTAATGCTGAGGATAATCTCAAGTTCACTTAGTGCCAGTCACTTCAGTTTTGTTTAAAAAAAAAAACTTGAAAAGGTAAATCCTTCTTACAGTGTATTTTTCCTTATAAAACATGAACTGAAGTCACTGGTAATAAATGGTGACTATTTCACTGTTAGGGTTCATTATGAACGATGTCAAAAAACAATACAGCAGCAATCATTAATAATCCAAATTAAAGCAAAATAGGACTACAAAAATCTGATGTTTCCATTGGTAAAGTGTTCCTTTTCTTATTTTAAGTGAGAAATAAATTAATTAATCATCAGCCAATGACAACAATCATTTTGAGAGTTTTTTTTAGGGCAAAAATGTAATAGTATGAAGAGGTTTACAAAAATAGATTGAGAAATAATACTGAAATTATTTCTCAATTCAGTGTTGATAAATTGTACCTAATCATACAAAAATTACCCCAAATTCAAACTTGATATAAAACAAGGAGAGATGAAATGAACTCAGCTAGATGACAAATCAAACAAAATATAAGAATGAAAAAATTCCACACAGGGCACTTATTTCATGTCCAGATGTAAAAACCATTTTCCACTGATAGATTACCTTCCTCCCATAAGCAATCACAGATTCTGAATGGATCATGCAGTACAAAGCTGCAAGAGTGAAATCTTCTTGTATGATGCTCCACAAAACAGTTGTATCTTTCCCTTATTAAAATGCACAGTTGTTTTCTATTTTTATTTATCCCATTTATTTGTATTCATAAGTTAACAGTGTCAACAATTATTGTAGTGAACCGATGGTAAGACATATTTACTGATTGACTCAGACTCCTTTTTCACCTGTTAGAAATTTTATTTTAGCTCTTGGTCTCTCATCTGCATCAAAATACCCAACAGTTCCTGTACACCTTGTAGCATATGCTGGTTGTACTTCATGAGGGTTGCAAGGGTCAGACCAGAAGAAGAGCAGTCTAGCAAATTTGGGTTCAATGTCAGCAAACTGGGCTTGCCTTCTGGAAAAATTCGAAGTATACCTCCACTTGGCACCTCATTCTTTATTAAGATAATATATACATGTCACACGTCTCCTATCTCATGTGGATTATCAACATTCTGCACATAACCTGTCCCATTGCCTGGATAACATCCATGGCTTTTGCCCGGCCATTGATTTTGTAGTTGCCCATCTTCTTGCTACAGTGGCGGATCAGGTTGTCCATGCTGCTCATCAGCAGCCCAGTGGTTCCACAGCCTGGCTCCTTGCCCTCGATCCAGGTAATCTTATCCCTTCTGATGTCCTAGGACAAGTCGCTGTTCTGGCTAACCAGCTGGCCATCTGCGAACCTGCCTGTGCTATGCAGGACTCACATCTCGTCGCCTATCTTGTCCAGGAAGTCGTCCACTACAGATGCCCTGCTTGTTCATGCAAGGCAGCGCCGGAAGTGACTTCATCTGTCCTTTGGGCTGCAGACCGCAGCTATGGCTCAGGCCCTCACCGGGCATGTTGCTAGGCGGGTACAGGTTCGTCTTCTCCTGATACAGCAATGGGCAGGTCAGCGGCTCCTCCTTCCCTGGCTCTGCCTAGGCCATCGCTGCCGGGCCCTGGAGGCTGGGGTTCATGGCTATGGCTGGGTGGGCCACGGATTTGGCCTTTGCCTTGGGCGCATCTCCTGGCCTCCCGGGCTACTGCCCCATCTGCCCTGAGCCGCGGTGTGGTGGGAAAGGCCAGGCTGCTGGTGCGGGCCTGCCCCGCAGCCAGAGGCGCCCTCACTGCCCTGGCACAGGAGTTCCTGCTCCTTGCAGTCCTGGCGCTGGTGGGACCACAACACAGCAGGTTCTCCATCTTCCCACAGGGCTCACAGTACTGCTGGTCCCGCTTGCTCTGTCCCCACCGACCCAGGTCAGCGGCAAAGCAGTGGGTGGTGCAGGCCTGCCCGGGTGCCCATTGTCGCCTCCACTGCCCTGGCACACGAGCTCGTGCTTCCTCCAGTCCTGGCGTTGGTGAGGCCGCAGCACAGCAGGCTCTCCATCTTGGCACACAGCTCACAGTTCTGCTGGTCCCGCTTGCTCCGGCCCCGCCCCCAAGGCCCGCCGCTGTCATTGCCCTTGGTGGAGGCAGCGTTGGTCGAGCAGGAGAGGTGGGGGCTGGACTGCCTAGTCCATGGCCTGGGAGCTGGGAGAGCGGCAGGGAACGTTTCTGCGCCATGCACCTGCCGCCAGCCCCTCTCCTTAAGCAGGCCGGCTCCCCCGCCCTCGGCCAGGCCGCTTTCTCATCCTTGGGGATGGCCCCGCAGCGCCAGCAGCTGTTTCAGCGCCTCATCACGCATGGGCTGAGGGTGTACGGCCTGCGTGAGGACCAGGGTCTCTGCTCTGGGCGCGGTAGACCAGCAGCCTTCCAGGCCGCCGCCTCGCCACCCCGGGCAGCCGGGCCCAGCTTGTGGAGCAGCGCAGGGCATGCGCACAGACACCGCTGCCTGGTGGTGACCAGGGCTGGGGGCTCATGAGGGCGGAGGAGGGAGAGCGAGGGCCGAGGGGAGCTCAAGGGGGTGGTGGCCCCATATATGCTTGGTTTAGGACACTAAACGATTTTTCCCTGAGAATAAACTTGAAAAGGCTTTTTCCTCTCTCTCTCTTTAACATTGTCCTGGATGCATAATTATGGAAATCAAGCACACAAAAGGAAATTTAAGGTATAGGGTAAGCTTTTAAGCAACAGAACTGTTAACATGTTAATGATATTAGTATATATACAGATAATCCAACATTAGCCAAAACCAAATATGAGCTGATAGGTGAATTAAGCAAAATTATTGGGTACAGGATCAACACAATCAAGTGGGTTACCAGGTACGCATAAAAAGCAAATAGAAAACAATGGTAACGGACAAAGTACAATCCAGAAAATGAATATCTGTATTAGAAATACTCTTCAAATCCATATTTAACAAAATCAAATGACCGAACAGAAAAATAAGCCAAGAACACAAAGAGAAAAAGGCCCAGAATCCGTAATCACCTGAAGATTATGGCAAGCTCAATATTCAAGGTCTGAACAGGATATCAGGAGATGGGATCCTGAGGGCAGGACAGTGCCCCCTGCTGTCGGGAAGGCCAAGTTTCACGCCTGAGGCCAAGCCCCGCCTCTCACTACCCCTACCCAGCACAAACCCAAGGGTCCGCCCTCAGGCTAGGGACGATGATGATTGGGTGCATCCTCTGTGACGTCGTGTCGCCTTTGTGACTGTAGAATCAGGCACCCCAGGGCAGCACTGCAGACCCTGGGAGATCCTCTTTCCATTGCCGCCGAGTTCAGCTCCTGGTTCTGCTCCCGAGAGCCCCAGTCGGCCCAGGCATTTCTACCCTGAACTCCCCTCAGCACAGGGCCCTGAGAGGATGCCTGGAGTCCCTGGACAACGGAAACGGGGAGTGTGAGGTTCCCGGGCCCAAAGGAGGTGAGAGGGGTGGGCCGCTGGGGCCCTGGTGTGCTGCCCTGTCTCAGCATGCAGAGACTCTGCCTGAACCCGGGCCTCACCTCTCCAGGTTGTGTGGGGAGAAGGAGAATCTGAACCTCACGCGTGACCTGATTTCCTTGAGTTGGGCACCAGGGTCTCAGGTCCATAGCTTTCCCTAGGGTCTGAGTCAGTGTTTTTGTTGCTAATGACGTAACAGCAGAGACTCAATGGTGTATTTACCACACACTTTTGGCCAAGGATGAGGGGCAGGGTGTGGGGATGGATTTTCTGCTGGTGCAGGCTTGGGATGGCACAGATCCCACGCGGACAAATGGAGCGTGGGGGAGGCCGACCCCAGGTAGTGTGAGCACCAAGACCTGGAGCCTGGGGAACCTGAGTGTGGGTTCCACAGGCTGCCTCCCAGCACTCATTCCATGTCATGTCTTTGGTAGAAATTTGCTTCCGTATATTCACAGTCTGCCCACTTGTGTAGGAACTGTGTGCCATGATTTGAATGTTACACTGCTGTTTTCTTTGGAACCTGAGTTTACTCCATGCTAAGATTTGTAGAAGGAAAGAGGATCTTTTGTTTTCTGCTAAGTTTGATTAATAATGTAAACACTAATGGAATGGCGACCCAGGTAAATAAATGAGCCTAGGTCAGTTCAGGTTTTTATTTTATTTTATTTTATTTTATTTTATTTTATTTTATTTTTTGACAGGCAGCATGGGCAGAGAGAAAGGTCTTCATTTACCGTTAGTTCACCCTCCAATGGCTGCTGCAGATGGTGCACTGCGCTGATCCGAAGCCAGGAACCAGGTGTTTCTCCTGGTCTCCCATGCGGGTGCAGGGGCCAAGCACTTGGGCCATCCTCCTTGCCCTCTCAGGCCACAGCAGAGAGCTGGACTGGAAGAGGGGCAACTGGGACTTAATCTGGCGCCCCGACCAGGACTTGAAACTGGTGTGCTGGTGCCACAAGTGGAGGATTAGCCTATTGAGCCGTGGCACCAGCCATGTTTTTTTTTTTTTTTTTTTTTTTAAGATTTATTTATTTATTTGAAAGGCAGAGTTACAGAGAGGCGAGATGTAGAGAGAGAGAGAGACAGAGAGAGAGAGGGAGATAGAGAGAGAGAGAAGTCTTTCATCCATTGGTTCACTCCCAGATGGCCACACTGCCAGTGCTGTACTGATCCAAAGCCAAGATCCAGGAGGTTCTTCCTGGTCTCCCACAGGGGTGCAGGACCCCAAGAACTTGAGTATCTCCCGCTTTCCCAGGCCATAGTAGAGAGCAGAATTGGAAGTGGAGCAGCTGGGATGCGGACTGGCACCTGTATGGGATGCTGGCAATGCAGGCAGCAGCTTTATCTGCTATGCTGCATTGTCGGCCTGAGGGGTCTTCTTGATCCTTTCTAACTCTGCCCCCACTGGTGAATGAGTCAAGATTCTTTTCAATGATTTTTTGTGGCTTAATATCTATTACTCTCAGCAGTGAGTTCTTCTTGGTTTATTTTTTATATTTGTGATATTATTTTACTTAATTTTTCATGTATTTCTTCACAGTAATTTTTATAATAATTTTAAATTTTAAATAATATGAAAATATTATTTAATGTTTAGGCTATAGGTTGTGAATAAATTTTAATTCTATATAGGCAGTCTTAGTGGAGTACAAGGATTAAGTATCTAACTTCTCATGCTTATGCATTTAGTTAGTTTTTGATTTCCCAGCACTTAGAGTGACCTTATTATTTATTCCACCTGGTGTTAACTGACATTTCTGTTTGGTACCATATTCCTAGTTACTAATGGCCACTGGTTGGGTATTTATACCATTGATATATTTGTACTATCACAAATGGTGGATTTGTATTTTTGTTTAGAGTTATACAAGTTTTCTCTTACATATCTTAATGCTCTATTTAGGGGCACTGGTAGCAAGCTTTGTAATGTTTTCTTGGAGAACTGCCGGTTGTCTCACTGTGTAACCCTTGTAGTAGTCTGACCTAAATTCTGATTAGTCTGAAATGAATGCTGTTTTTCTACATTTCATTGGATTCATATTATAATGGACTATTCTTCTGCATATTTTTATTTTTAGGCAGTTGTATATATATATGTGTCTTAAGTTGATGAGAATGGAATTTGGAAATATTTATGTAATGTAAATGAACAAAGCAAGGCTATTACTATACCCATTATTTTATGTACCTATTTTTCATGATGAGAATACTTAAAAGTCCAAATTCTTATTTATTTTTCTGTAGTAGGACACATTGTTATTAACTATTCTCACCATGTTGCATAACATACCTCTTGAATGTATTCCTACACCAAATGTGATTGGCCAAGATGACTTCAAATCCCCTTCATGTGTCTGTATATTTAAATGATTTTCCTATAGACAGCATGAAGTTGGGTCTTGGTTTTATTTTTCCCATGTCAATCTCTATCTTTAGTGTATTTAGATAATGTACATTTAAAGTGATTATCCATGTAAGTGGGTTAGTATGTAATATGGTTGCAATTGCTTTCTCTGTTATTTTTTTAAAGTCTTATTTATTGATTTTTGTTTGTTTGAAAGGCAGAGAGACAGAGAGAGGGAGATCTCCCATTGGCTATTTCATCCCCTCCAAAAAAAAAAAAACCTACAACAGCTGCAACTCAGCCAGATTGAACACAGGAGCCAGGAAGTCCATCCTGGTCTCACACATGTGTGGCAGGGACCCAATAACTTGAGCCATCACCTACTGCCTCCCAGGGGGTTCATTCACAGGAAATTGAATCACAAGTGGGGTTGCTGAACTCAAAGCTGGCACTCTGATATGGGACATGGTTATCAAAATTGGTGTGTGTTTAGCTGCTGCACCAAATGCCCATGCCGATTCTTGTTTTTAAATATTTTTTGTAATTTTATTTTATATTTTAAAAATTTTTATTCATTTATTTAATTCATTAAAGGCAGAGAAACAGAGTAATCTACCATGTGCTAGTTCACTCCTTAAATTTCTGCAAGATGGGGCCAACACTGTGGCATACCAGGTAGAGCTGCCACCTGTTGGTTTATTAGTTGCTGTTAATAGTCCCAGTGATCTGTTATATATCTGTGATATCAATTATCTCTTTTTTTAAAGAATTTATTTATTTATTTGGGAAGCAGTTACAGACAGAGAGAGAAAGAGAGAGAAAAGAAAGGTCTACATCCACTGCTTCACTCCCTAAATGTCCCCAAGGGCTGGAAGGTGGTCTGATCCAAAGCCAGGAGCCAGGAGCTTCCCCCAGGTCTCCCACATTGATGCAGTAGCCCAAGGGCTTGAGCCAGCTTCCACTGCTTTTCTAGGCCATAAACATAATACCAGCCTAATGGAAGTGGAGCAGCCAGGTGACAAACCAGTATTGATATGAGATGCTGGTGTTGCAGGTGGAGTCTTAGCTCACTGTCCCACAGTGCTGTCCACCAGCCATGACTTTTAATATCTGTGTTTGTCTGAAAATTGTGGGGGCCATCTAGTTGGCTGTAGGGAATATAAGCAGAGATAAGAGTGCATTGCTTTTCTAGGGTGGCCATACATAATATTGTATAATATGTGAGAAACAACTTCTGGTGATTTAAACCATCCCATTTGTTGTAATGTGTCATGGTGACTTTGGCAAAGTCATATACCCAATCCCTAACTGCTTTACCTGCACCTACCCAGAAGCTCCACAAAAACAATTTTCAAAGAAATATAGAAGTTAAAAACTGGTTTAATGTGCCTAAATGCTGAAATGAGAAAAAGAGAAAAATAAAATTAATGAAAAAATAAAACACTAAAAATATTTCCATTAAAATCTAGAAATCAGAGAAATGGAAAGAAAATACAAAAATGAATAAATTATTCTTGTATATATGTATGTGTTTTTAAAAAGTTCATACTTTGAACCAAGTAGAAATTAAAATATTTAATGGTATAATAAACAGATTTAAAAGGATACTGATGGACTTTGGAGTTTCCACAGCACAGGGTCTAAATTAACTTTTGAGACCAGCATTGTGGCTGAATTGGTTAAGCCAGTGCCTATGATACCATTATCCCATATGGATGCTGGTTCAACACCTGACTGCTCCACTTCCAATCCAGCTCCCTGCTACTGTGCCTGGGAAAGCAATAGAAGGTGGCTCAAGAGCTTGGTACTCTGCATTCATTTGTGAGACCCAGATGAAGCTCCTAGCTCCTGGTTTTAGACTGGCCCAACCATGGCCATTGCAGCCATTTGGGGAGTGAAATAGCAGATGGATGATCTTTCTCTTTCTCTCTCTCTCTCTCTCTCTCTCTCTCTCTCTCTTTCCCCCAACTCTGCCTTTCTGCTTTTCAAATAAATAAAATAAATCTTTATCAAAATTAACTATCACAGCTTCTAATACGCATCTATTTTCTCTTTTTTTAAAGATTTATTTATTTATTTGAAAGTCAGAGTTACACAGGGAGAGCAGGAGAGGCAGAGAGAGAGAGATCTTCCATCCAATGGTTCACTCACCAATTGGCCACAACCGCTGGAGCTACGGTGATCTGAAGCCAGGAGTCAGGAGGGGCCCAATGCCATCATCTACTGCTTTCCTAGGCCATAGCAGAGAGCTGGATTGGAAGAGGAGCAGCCAGGACTAGAACCAGTGCCTATATGGTATGGCAGCACTTTAGGTCAGGGCGTTAACCCACTGCGCCCCAGCACCGGCCCCATTATGTACCTATTTTCAAAACTTCATGGTTGGGGCCAGCACCGTGGCTCACTTGGCAAATCCTCTACAATGCGGTGCCAGCATCCCATATAGGCACTGGGTTCTAGTCCTGGTTGCTCCTCTTCCAGTCCAGCTCTCTGTTGTGGCCTGGAAGGGCAGTGAAGGATGGCTCAAGTGCTTGGGCCCTGCACCTGCATGGGAGACCAGGAGAGGTACCTAACTCCTGGCTTCATATTGGTGTTGCACCAGCTATGGTGGCCATTTGGGCAGTGAACCAATGGAAGGAAGATCTTTCTCTGTCTCTCTTTCACTGTCTGTAACTCTACCTGTCTAATAAAAAAAGAAACTTCATGGATGAAATCAATAGTGGGGCCCAAATTATTATTTTACCTAGGGATAGTCCTAAATTTAAACAAAAATAAAACATATGATCTTAGAAAAATTACAAAAATAGAACAGAAGAAAAATAATGTATTCACTTATACTTCATTTTAATTACAACAATGCTTCAATATTCCACAGTCAAATGAACCTAATTATTTCATAGGAGGCAGAGTGACTCTAACAGCATAATAACAAATTAAAAGTAAATTAAGTTTCTGGCAGTTAAAATTTGGCTAGATGGCATGGAAATCCACTGAGTAAGATGGCCAAATATAAGGAACTATAAAGGCTTCAAGTATTGCAATTTATGATAAAACACAATTAACAAAGGGGTGATTATTCCCATTGCTTTCCCATGCAGCCCAATTTTGCCTTGTTCTTAAAACTGGAAAGAATAAAGACCCAAATATTTGTTTTTCCCAAAGAAACATTTTATTCAATGAATAAAAATTTCATAAGTACATTAGGAATATAGTGATTCTTCCCACCATACTCGCCCTCCCACCCCTATTCCACATCACCTCCTCCTCCCTCTTCTATTGCCAGTCCCATTCTCCATTAAGATTTATTTTCAATTAACTTTATACACAGAATATCAACTCTGTACTAAGTAAAGATTTCAACAATTTGCACACACGCACACACACACACACAACTGTTTGAGAAAAAGTTTTTTTTTTTGACAGGCAGAGTGGACAGTGAGAGAGAGAGAGACAGGGAGAAAGGTCTTCCTTTGCCTTTGGTTCACCCTCCAATGGCCACCATGGCCAGCAAACCACACTGATCTGGCAGGAGCCAGGTGCTTCTCCTGATCTCCCATGGGGTTCAGGGTCCAAGCACTTGGGCCATCCTCCATTGCACTCCCAGGCCATAGCAGAGAGCTGGCCTGGAAGAGGGGCAACTGGGACAGAATCCAGTGCCCCGACCAGGACTAGAACCTGGAGTGCCAGTGCCACAGGCAGAGGATTAGCCTATTGAGCCATGGTGCCAGCTGAGAACAAGTTTTTTTTTTTTTTTAACTTTTATTTAATGAATATAAATTTCCAAAGTACGATTTATGGATTACAATGGCTTCCCCCACATACCGTCCCTCCCACCCACTACCCTCCCCTTTCCCACTCCCTCTCCCCTTCCATTCACATCAAGATTCATTTTCAATTATCTTAATATACAGAAGATCAGCTTAGTATACATTAAGTAAGGATTTCAACAGTTTGCTCCCACACAGAAACATAAAGTGAAAAATAATAGATGATTTTTTTTAAATGATGGTGAAATCAGATCAGACCTATTGTCATGTTTAATCCCAGTGAGAGTCAAGTTGGGAGTTGATAATTTCTTTTTTTTTTTTTTTTACAGAGGATCAGTTTAGTATACATTAAGTAAAGATTTCAACAGTTTGCACCCCCATAGAAACACAAAGTGAAATATATTGTTTGAGTACTCGTTATAGCATTAAATCTCAATACACAGCACATTAAGGACAGAGATCCTAAATGAGGAGTACACCGACAGAATGGGAAAAAATATTTGCAAACTATGCAACAGATAAAGGGTTAATAACCAGAATCTACAAAGAGATCAAGAAACTCCACAAAAACAAAACCAACAACCCAATTAAGAGATGGGCCAAGGACCTCAATAGACATTTTTCAAAAGAGGAAATCCAAATGGCCAACAGGCACATGAAAAAATGTGCAAGATCACTAGCCATCAGGGAAATGCAAATCAAAACCACAATGAGGTTTCACCTCACCCCGGTTAGAATGGCTCACATACAGAAATCTACCAACAACAGATGCTGGCGAGGATGTGGGGAAAAAGGGACACTAGCCCACTGTTGGTGGGAATGCAAACTGGTTAAGCCACTATGGAAGTCAGTCTGGAGATTCCTCAGAAACCTGAAGATAACCCTATCGTTCGACCCAGCCACCCCACTCCTTGGAATTTACCCAAAGGAATTTAAATTGGCAAACAAAAAAGCGGTCTGCACCCTAATGTTTATTGCAGCTCAATTCACAATAGCTAAGACCTGGAACTGACCTAAATGCCCATCAACGGTAGACTGGATAAAGAAATTATGGGATATGTACTCTTTAGAATACTATACCGCAGTAAGAAACAATGAAATCCAGTCATTTGCAACAAAATGGAGGAATCTGGAACACATCATGCTGAGTGAAATAAGCCAGTCCCAAAGGGACAAATACCATATGTTCTCCCTGATCGGTGACAACTGACTGAACACCAAAAAGGAAACCTGTTGAAGTGAAATGGACACTATGGGAAATGGTGACTTGATCAGCATAGCCCTGACTGTTAATGAACAACTTAATACATTATCCCTCTTAGTAGTTTTTTTGTCTGTTCTACTTAATACGACTGGTTTAATTCTGTAATTAATACACAGTTATTCTTAAGTGTTAAAAATTAACTGAAATGTGATCCCTGTTAAACATAAGAGTGGGAATAAGAGAGGGAAGAGATGTATAATTTGGGACATGCTCAAGCTGACTTGCCCCAAATGGTAGAGTTAGAAACATACCAGGGGACTCCAATTCAATCCCATCAAGGTGGCATGTACCAATGCCTTCTCACTATTCCAAGTGATCAATTTCAGTTCACAATTGATCATAATGAAAGGACTAAGAGTCAAAGGGAGCACATAAACAAGTCTAGTACCTGCTAACACTAACCGATAGAATAAATAAAGGGGAGAGTGATCCAACATGGGAAGTGAGATACTCAGCAGACTCATAGAATGGCAGATGTCCTAAATAGCACTCTGGCCTCAGAATCAGCCCTAAAGGCATTCGGATCTGGCTGAAAAGCCCATGAGAGTATTTCAGGCATGGAAAGCCAAGACACTCTGGCAAAAGATCTCTGCGAGTGAGATCCCAGTGGAAAGAACAGGTCTTCAAAGAAGGAGGTACCTTTCTCTGAAGGGAGGAGAGAACCTCCACTTTGACTATGACCTTGTCTAAACAAGATAAGAATCGGAGAACTCAGAGGGCTTCCATAGCCTTGGAAACTCATGACTGGAGCATAGGGAGACTACTGATGCCATAGACAGGAGTGTCAATTGGTAAAGTCAACAACAGGAGTCACTGTGCACTTACTCCTCATGAGAACAAGTTTTACAACTTAATTCTCATAATACAACTCATTGAGGACAGAAGTCCTGCATGGGAAGTTAGTGCACAGTGACTCCTGTTGTTAATTTAACAATTAACACTCATGTATGATATCAGTGATCACCCAAGGCTCTTGGCATGAGCTACCAAGGTTATGGAAGCTTTTGGAATCCAAAATCTCTGTCAGCAGAGACCCAAACTTTAAAAGGAAGCTCTTCTATGAACCAAAGGTGACAAATGCTGTGGCTCACATAACACCAGTTTTGGTTAATGCAGTCATCATCATCCATAGATTTTGTGACAAAATATAATAACTGTGGCAAAGAGACATAATGATTGACCTAATTGTCAGATCAACCTAAAAGCTAATGCTGGAGATCAAATGTCACACACAGATACTTTCATTGACAAAAAATTGGTCACTCTATTAATGAATGCTCAAATTGGCAATATGTTTTAAAGCCTATTTACAACAGAACTCCTCTCATCACACCTCTGGACCAGAATTGTGCGAGATGATTTCTAGAGCCTTGAGCTGCATTGACAGTACCACAAACACCAACTCACTTTTCCTGTCCTTGCATGCTCCTAATCACAGGGCTTAACATAAACTGCAAATCAATCTCCCAGTTCCTATGTTGTGATCATTTTAAAATAGCTGCTAAGGCTTTTGGGATAGTCCTTGAACTCTCCCAAAATACACACACTATGCTTCCAGGCCTAAAAAGGAAATCTGGTGGAAGTTGCTACTATCTGTGCCATTTTAACAATTTCTATCATGAGAAGTCAGCTGTCACATGTATGTAAATTGCTGCATTCTCTGAGAATATAAAACTTTTATTGGTTTCTCTCCTCCTTTCTTGGTCTAGCTTTCCATAATGAACACCCAGCCTTAGCCTCTGACCATGATCACCACAAATACACCTTTCTGATATATTATGGACTTAATGTTTATGTCTTGCACACTTCAACACATTTGTGGAGAATTAAACAAAGGATATGTTTACTATGCTGCATAATTTTTAAAAATCTATTCATATTAGGAGGTTTTGATAAGTCTATGGAAATCTATATTATATAAAACTGTAGTTTTAAATTTGCTTGCACCAAAATGGACCTATATTTTATTTTTCTACCATTTTGTATGCTGTTATCATATGTATGTTGAAAAATTTCCCTTATAGTGTTGACATTTTGAGATAAGGTATTTAGAACATACTATTATATGTGGCAATAAGGATGTGGCCATCCTCTTATGATTAATGGAATCTTAGGTATAGGAAAAGAGAACACTGCCCTCTCCCACAGCATGCACATACTGAAGGAAAAATAACTCAGGCAATGATGAGATGAAATCAATCCACAAAAGAGAGAGAGATAAACAAAACCAAAATCAGCCAACACCATGATTTTATGTTGTTTGACCAACATAGGCTGTAGTATTTTGCTAGGGCAGAAGATAAAGATAGACGGTGGGACTAATATTTGGATACTTTTCTAACAAATACTTATACATGTAAAAGCAGATTTTATGCTTGATAAGAGGGGTGCAGTCTGCAATAGTTTTAATGTACATACAGCAACCATGGATGAAAGTGGGTGATTCTGGTGTGGTTTCAAAGGGAAATGAAGAAAATGCTATAAGAACCTGGAGGAAATGCAATTCAATGTATAAAGAGACTTGGTTCTGGACTTTTGTTAAAGGTCAAACTTGTTAGAAATAAAATTATATTTTTAACAGAGGAGATGTCGTATTTTAAAAAAATGAGTTTTATTTTTTTGAAATATGGAGTGACAGGGAGGAGAGACAAAGAGTGAAACATATTCTAACTTATGGTTTATTAGCCAAATGGATGCAATGGTTAGGATTGGGCCAGACCAAAGCCAGAAGATTGTCACTCCAACCGAGGTTTCCTGCATGGTAGCAGGGTCTCAAGAACTGGACTATGTTCTTCTTTAGAAGGGACATTAGTAGGGAATTGGATCAGCAGAAGAGCTACCAGGATTTGAATCAGTGTTCCAATAAAATAAGTTGGCATTGCAGGTGGTGGCTCAATCTGATGTGCCATGTCACCAGTTCTGAGATTCCTAAATAAATATTTAAATAATGGTTTGGTTCCTCCTGAATGCTTATAGAAACATGCAAAAATCAATGTATTCATGGAGTTACTGATAGGAAAGCAGAATAAAAACATAAAGCTTTGGGAAACTTTCAGCCTGTCTGTATTCTAAAACATGAAAATGCATGTACATAACAGAACATCATATATATATATATATATATATATGTATTTATGTATATATACAGTTTATTTCTGTTCTGTTGCTCACAGAACTGAACTAGAGACATACATTAAGTGGGGGAAGCATGCACACTGCATCCTGCAACTGTAGGAGTTTGGGTCATAAACCCAGAGCTATGCTCACTCACTTTATAAGATCCAAGAAGGTTCCCCTTATCTTATTGGGAGTAACACAAGTAGCAGACCATAAAAATCCCAGGCTGTCCTGAGGAATTTGCCTCTGCATGCCTTATCTCATGGTGCTGCAGTCCCAGGCATCAACCCCAGCAAAACCCTTGTATACCTTGTGAGAACTGGGTCCAATTTCATCTGTGCCTTGTGAACTGAGATTGTTACTGTTGAGTATTATAATCCTTGGAGTAATTTCCACTCACTTATGGTATTTGGAGTGCTCTATTTTTATCGCTGTGTTTCAGACAGACACCACTATCCCCAATACTTACCTCACACCATAGGAAATCTAGCTAATGACCCCACTGTACCCTGCAATACCAGGGCTGTAATGATCAGTACTAATTTCTTTAAGCTAATTGGAATCTACCTAGTGGTACTTCTGAAAGAACTGAAATGCATTCTACCTCTCTAGACCCATATCTACCCATACAAAATCCTCTTTATACCTTGTAGTCACCCTGCAGGACTGGGGCAGGGTTTAGTTCACATCACCCAGTCCTGGGGTGAGAGGCTTTGGTGATATAAGCCTCTAGTTGCACTCTCCTAGAAAGACCTGGGAAAGGGACTATTCACATCACACAGTCTTAGAGCCAGAGTTATTGGTGCCAAGAACCCCAGAATCGGGCTTGCTAGTGTAACAAGGAAAGTCTCCTTTGTGTCCATCAACAACAAGAACAAGGCTCTGGTGGTCACATTTCCCACAAGAAACTGAAAAAAACTGAAAACAAACTCTCTGGAAACTGAAGAAACACACCCTGGGAAGTCTAAATTCACCTCAAAGTCACACCTCTACCTCTATGAATTGCAACATATACCCCATAAAAAAGGAAATTAAAAACTTTTTTAAAGCATTGATGAAATAAATCATCAAGGACACAAAGATGGAAAGATATTTCTTGCTCATGGACTGGAGGAATCAAATCATTAAAATATCTAAACCATCTAAAGCAATCTACAGATTCAATGCTATTCCTATCAAAACACCAATGACATTCTTTATAAAATTAGTGAAAAAACCATAAAATTCATATGGAATCACAAAAAAAAACAGAATAGCCAGTGATTCTGAGACAAATAAACCAAGTGGAAGTATCACAATACTAGACTTCAATGCTTACTACAAAGTTTTAGTAATTGAAATAGCATAATAATAGCATAAAAACCAACACATGAATAAACAGAACAGAGAACCCATAGGTTAATCTGCATACATACAGTTAATTGATTTTTGATAAAAGTGCCCAGACTAGACAATAGATTAAAGATAATTTCTTCAATAAATGGTGCTGGATGGGCCTGGCACTGTGGCATAATGGGTGAAGTCACTCCCTGTAGTGCCAGTATCTCATATTGTGCCACTTCGGTATCTCAGCTGCTCCACTTCTGATCTAGCTCTGTACTATGGCCTAGGAAAGCCGTAGAAGATGGCCCAGGTCCTTGGGCCCCTGCACCCATGTGGGAGACTTGGAATAAACTCCTGGATCCTGGCTTTGGATCAGCCAAGCTCCAGCTGTTGCAGCTATTTAGGAAGTGAATGAGTGGATAGAAGACCTCTCTATTTCTCTCTCACTATGCCTCTCTATAACTCTGACTTTCAAATACATAAATAAACATTTTTAAAATGGTGCTGGAAAAACTGGTACATATATGTAGGAGAGTGAAATTAGATCCATAACTTCCACTATATAAAAAATTACCTCACTGTGTAACAAAGACCTAAATTTAAGTTCTGAGATTCTGAAGTCACTGGAAGAAAATGTATAGGAAACACTGCAAAGCCATTGTAGGTGTAGGTGATGAATTCTTAGATGAGACTCACAAAACAAAGAGAACAAATGCAAAACTAAACAAATGGGGTTGCATCAAATTTAGAAGCTTATGTGAGATCTGTACTGTGGTGCAGTGGGCTAAGCCTCCACCTGTGGTGCTGGAATCCCATATGGGTGCTGGTTCAAGTTCCAGCTGCTCCTCTTCTGATCCAGCTCTCTGCTATGGCCTGGGAAAGCACTAGGAGATGCCCCAAGTGTTGGGCCCTTGCACCCTCATGGGAGGCCTGGAAGAAGCTCCTGGCTCCTGGCTTCAGATCAGCTCAGCTCCCATCATTGTGGCCATTTGGTGAGTCAACCAGGGGATGGAAGAACTTTCTCTCTGTCTCTCTTCTTTGTGTATAATTCTACCTCTCAAATAAATAAATACAATTTTTAAAAAAAGCTTCTGTACTTCTTCCAATACCCACAGGAATGCAGGAAAGAGAATTCTGATAAGTGTAGCTACAGTTTGGTTGAAATCATTCAAATACACCATAGTACTGGTTCTTAATATTTTAGAAAACATTTTTGGAACGCTTTCAAGATGGAAGAGACAACTGAATTACTTTTATTGTTAGGATATGAAAGTGGAAAGAAAAGAACTGGTGACTTGGCCTGGTTTTGGAATGAGAGCAGGCTTAGGTATAAGACAAACTAAGATAAACTTGAATGGAGGACAGCTCTATGATCCTAGCCTCTTATTAGATCAGGGTATTCAGTCAACATATACATGGCTAGGCTGTTCTGGAAGGGAAATGTAAAAATAAAATAAAGTTGATCATATTAATATCAACTTAATAGAACATTCATCTAGGGAATACCACAAGGAAATAAAAGTTTATGCAACAAGACAAAAAGAAGTTTCAATGAAACAAAAGAAACAACCAATAGAGTGAAAAGACATTCAACAGAATAGTAAAAATAGTTGCAAACCACCTACCCCACAAAGGATTAATATCCACGATGTAAGAGCAACTCACAAACTTCAATGAATCAGTTAAGAAATGGGCAAAATAACTCAGTAGACAGTTCTCAAAAGAAGAAATACAAATGGCCAACAAATATACAAAAAATGTTCAGCATTATGAGCTATCAGGAAAATGCAAATCAAAACCAGAACATGTCACCTCACCCTTTACAGAATGGTTGAATTCCAAAAGACAAAGTTGTAAATGCTAGTGAGGATGTGGATAAAAATGAACTCATATACATTGTTGGGAATGTGAATTACTGTACTCACTATGGAAAAGGATATGGAGATTTCTTTTTAAAAAACTAGAAATAGACTTGCAATGTGATCTCACTGTTATGCACATATCCAAAAGATATGAACACATTCTACCAAGGAAATACCCATAGCATCATTTTTATAGCAGTCTTTTTTTCAGTAACTAAAATATGGCATCAACCATGTGTCTATAATCATATTAATGAATAAAAACATGGACTATTTATAGAAAAGAATATTACTCAGCTATAAAAAGAATGAATTTTAACATTTGCATCAAAATGGGTGCAGCTGGAGAACATACTGGTGAGTGAATTAAGCCTGAAACAGAAAAACATATATCACATATTGTCCCTTGTGTGTGGGGACTAAAATTTAAAAAGAAAACAATAAAGAAATACCTGTATCAATATTGCTGCAAATATGATTTTGTCAAACATTATATCTTTGACAAACCAATGGTTAAAAAGGAAATACTACAGTTTCAATGACATGTGATTATTTTAATTTTAATCTATATAATTGAAATGGACATAATTTTCTTTGATTATTGTTAAATACTTTGTTTATATTCCTGATGAACTATAGTGGTTTTATTTTTTATTTGTTGTACTCCTTATTTTGTGGAGCATTAAGTCTTTGATTATAATGTAAATTTAAATGTAATATCAATAATTAAAAAGAAAGAAAAAGAAATGGAGGAGGAAGGCAGTGAAGTATTACATTCTTTGAGTTGCATCTGCAAACTACACTGAATAGTAATCACCATGCATTTGCCACAACTTGAGAATCTAATGTATAAATAAATTCTGCATAAGAAAAACAAAACAACAATTAAAAAATCACACTTTGAGTGCAGACCAATTTGTTCACTGGGTGAGCATTACTTCTTTGCTTGTGAACTACAGATCTTCCCTGGGAAGCAGAATTGGTGCAAGAATTGGAGAAGCAACCTCAAACTTCAGTTTTAGGTCAAAGAAAATAGCCCAAACTAAGCGAAGTGCACATAAGCTTCTGTAGGGAAAACCCTTTCCCCTACAAACAGCTGGCCACTAAAGATGCCAGCAAAAGTGCTCCCTCTTTGGTAGAGCAAATAAGCCTCATTACATACAGGCCCAGATCCTGTCACTTGTGGAGATTTATTATTAACAGAAATCAACCAAGCCTTTCATCTGGAAGCTGACTATCAAAGGTTGATGAGGGAGATCACCCAGATCTCAAGACCAATTTGAAGTTTCAGAATGCAGTCATTGGTGCACTTCAGCAGGCTAGTGAGTCACACTTAGTGGATTTCTTGGAAGATGCTAATTTCTATGCCACTCACACTGACAGTCTTCATCACATTCAGAATCATCCAGTTGGTTCACTGTATGTGGGGAGAGAAAGCTTTAGTGGAGGCAGTTTTTGCAGCATTTTATAGTGGATTCTGTAAAATACTTTTGTTGAACTTGTGACATTTTTGTAAGAAATTTCTCATCACATATTGCATTTGCACTGTAAAGTGTCATTACATCTTTCAGTATGAATATGAAAAATGTTCACAGATCTCAATGATGTGAACCCTGTTGCTCAGGAGTTACATTCCTAATATGCAAAAGAGATGGATGATATTTCTCACTTTCCTGATGCATGTTACTGTGTATTAAAGACTTGTAGTGTAGCTATTAATGTTCTAGAATTGATTAAAAATGTATTCATGGCCTTTGCAATAAAACTGGTTATGGCTTGATCCAAATGTTTAGAAACAAGGGCTATTAAGTCTCACCATACATCATGGTGATAGAACATGGACTTTTACAAGAGTGAAGATCCAAGTCACAACTACAGTGTATCTTACAGTTCCCTTCAAGAAAAAAAAGTGAACCTGGCAGCCATAGAATACACTATGTGCATTCATATATTGTAGTGTCAACATTCTAAATTAATCTTCTACATTCACAAGTGGTGGAGAGTCTTGTCATAGGCATGTACCATTTACATCTGGTTTTCTAACTAGACTGCACTTGTCTTCATTGTAGTAAAATGCCTCCTGCAATATATCTTGCATAACTCCTCATTCTACCAAAAGTTAACTAATCATCCAGCTGGTAATGAAAACAGTAACTGGAGGATTCAATTTGTAAGTGTTCTAGAATAAAATAAACATATTCACACCTAGTTAGTGCAGCTTTTATTGTGTTGTGGTTGATCTCAAAACTGAGATTAATTTCTCTTCTACCAAGAGGAAACAATGCAGATGTTCTTTTCTTCTTGTGGAGTTTATAGTGCAACTCTTAGCATAATCCTGATGTAGAGCAGCAGCAAGCAACACACATCTCCAGTTTATGGAACCTTTGCCAATTGAGATGTTGGCTGGTTAGGTTATATCTGGTTATTGTCCTAGAGATAGTCTTCCAAGTGATTTAAAGACTTACCTTTCTATTGAAGTTTTTAGGTCAATTATGTATGATGACTAAACTTACAAATAATCTTGTTCATCAAAAAATAATGTACTTAACCACAAATATATGTAACAATTTGTCAGTTACACTAAAACATTTAAAAAAAACACAAAGATTGGGGTGAGAATTTTGGTACAGGGGTTAAGCCACTGCTTGTGATGCATGTATCTCCAATAGAGCCTCGTTTGAGTTTCTACTTCTCTACACTTTCAATTCATCTTCCTGCTAATGTGCCTGGGAGGCAATGTATGATGGCCAATATGGTTTGATATCACCCTTTAGGATACCTGAAAGGGCTTTCTATATTCTGGATTTAGCATGGCCTAACCTTAAATTTTGTGGGTATTTGAGAACTAAACAGTTGATGAAAGGTATCTCTCTCTGCCCTTCCTTCTTTTTTCTGTCATTATGCCTTTAAAATAAAGAAATATTCTGAAGTCAATGGTTTTAATATGAGCTTCAAATAAATATGATCAAATAATATATTGTATACAGAAGAAGAAAACTTTAACATATAAAGAGCTGAAAATTTAAACGATGAAACAAAGATATACCAAAATGTAACACAGAGAGAGTTATAGTGGCTGGCCACCTCAATAATGAAAAGAAAAATGTCAAAATAAATGGTGTTACTAAAGATAAAGAGGGACATCTTATAGTACTAGAAATATCAAAAAACTTCGATAAGATAGCAAATATAGATATATGTTTCTCCTACAGAAATGCTCAACATTATAGGAAAAAGAGACAAAGAGATAAGCAAAATCAACAACAGCACTTGGATTTGCCAGTATCCTTCTTTTAGTGATGGGTGGCACAACGATGAAAAAGGCTGAAAAGGATATGGAAGGTTTGAATAAAATAAAGCAACAAAGTTAATTAATACAAACCACACTAATCAAGAGAATATGCCTGGGCCAGCGCTGTAGCACAGTGGGATAATGCCATGGGCTGAAGCACTGGCATTCCATGTGGGCACAGTTCCAGACCTGGCTGCTCCACTGCTGATCAAGCTCTCTGCTATGGCCTGGGAAAGCAGAAGAAGATGCCCCAAGTGTTTGGGCCCCTGCACCCACATGGGAGACCCGGAAGAAGCGCCTGGCTCCTGGCTTCAGATCAGTGCAGCCAGTTGGGGGTGAACCATTGAATGGAGGACCCCCCCATCTCTCCTCTCTCTGTGTAACTCTGTTGTTTTTTTTTTTTTTTTGACAGGCAGAGTGGACAATGAGAGAGAGAGACAGAGAGAAAGGTCTTCTTTTTGCCATTGGTTCACCCTCCAATGGCCGCCATGGCCAGCGCACTGCACTGATCTGAAGCCAGGAGCCAGGTGCTTCTCCTGGTCTCCCATGCGGGTGCAGGGCCCAAGCACTTGGGCCATCCTCCACTGCACTCCCTGGCCACAGCAGAGAGCTGGCCTGGAAGAGGGGCAAGGGGACAGAATCCGGTGCCCTGACCGGGACTAGAACCTGGTCTGCCGGCGCTGCAAGGCAGAGGATTAGCCTAGTGAGCCGCGGTGCCGGCCTTCTGTGTAACTCAGAGTTTCAAATAAATCTTAAAAAAACAAATAAATGAAAGAAACTATTTCAAAAAAGAGAAGATGCCTTTCATTCAGTTGCATTGCATGCAGCATTTTCCACAGAAAACAATTTGCTACATTATAACCTCACCTGAATAAACTTTAAAGGACTGAAATAATTTAAGATATTTTCTCTGACCACAATTATGAGTATGTGGTCCAGTGGTTAAGATAATATATGGTATATCCAAATCAAAATCAGAACATCTGAGTTCAAATCTTGGCTCTACTCCCATTACAACTTCCAGATAATATGCTTCCCAGAAGGAGGCAAGTGATGCTGGAGTAATTGTATCATTGCCACCCATGTGGAATATTTGGATTGAATTTCTGGATCCATTTTGCCTGGATAAACTCCAGCAGTGGTGAGTATTTAGGAAGCAAACCACAACTGGGCAATCTCTCTCTGTCTCTCTGTCTCTCTCAAAGGTGTTTTTTTTTTTTTTTTCAAAATTCTAAAAGCCAAAATCAGAAGGCTATTTGAGAAGTTGAAAAATAGGTGGAAAATAAGCAGTGCATTTTGGAAAAAACAACTAGTAAGTTATGGACTGGAAAGAATCTCAAGGGAAATTATAAATATTAGGAAATGATTGAAAATGAAAACACAGTATACAAGAACTCATGTGATTAAAAGAGAGGTAGATGGAAATTAACAGATATAAAAAATCTATTTTATGAAGAAGACATATATAAAATCAATAAGGCAGATTTCCCATTAAAAAAAAATAGGGCCAGTGCCGTGGCTCAATAGGTTAATCCTCTGCCTTGTGGCACCAGTACATCAGGTTCTAGTCCCAGTCGGAGCACAGGATTCTGTCCTGGTTGCCCCTCTTCCAGGCCAGCTCTCTGCTATGGCCCAGGAGTGCAGTGGAGGATGGCCCAAGTGCTTGCGCTCTGCACCCGCATGGGAGACCAGGAAAAAATACCTGGCTCCTGCCATTGGATCAGTGCGATGCGCCGGCTGCAGTGCGCTGGCTGCAGCGGCCATTGGAGGGTGAACCAATGGCAAAGGAAGACCTTTCTCTCTGTCTCTCTCACTGTCCACTCTGCTTGTCAAAAAAAAAAAAAATAGAAAAAGCTGAGAAAGCTAAACTCCAAAAAAAGCATCATAATGAAATAGACTACAGTGCAAAAGGACCATTTGTTGTGAGAAATTTGGAGCTGGGTTCATGGCCATGGAACCTGACCCCTCTGTCCATCAGTATGCCCCTAACTATAAACCCAACCACTACTCCCTAGTTCTCTAATGGATTCCATTGAAAACTACAACATCTAATCCTTCCCTTGATAATGGATGCTGCTATAACAGCTATACTGTCCCTCCTGCTAATTTGCTGTCTGCATTGAGCTAATGGGAGTGGCACGCTTGCTATCATCACCCACTTGATCTTGTCTACACTTCTACTAGTCTTGCTGGGCGAGGAAATGTGCAGGGTGTAGACCATGCTGCAGTTGTAAGCAGTGACACTGTTTGGATATCATAGATGTTGGCAGGACATTTGAGATCTGCATCTAAGACAAAGGACCATTCAGCACACAATTTTAACGTTAGCCAAATTATCTCCATTTCTTATCAAAAGCCCCAGAGATAACACATGAGGTCCAGAAAGAAGTTGCATGCATCGAGGAGAAGGAACACAAGGAATTCAGAACTCTAGTGATTTCCATGAGCAGATACACAAATACAGCAAACAGCAAATAAATGAACTGCTAGCCACTTTCACTGATGTTCTCTGCACCACCTGGGCTGTCTCAGCACCCAGGATCTGCATCATAGCACAGGCCAGACTCACAGTATGGACAGGATGTATGAGATTTGGGCTATGCCTTTATGCACAATCTAAGCTTCCTGCAATGTGCCCTATCATCCTCAGTTGCTCCATCCTCTTCATCTTATCCCTGTGAGCATAGGCACCTCCCTACCTCAGTGGCACCCAAATGCACACTGGCCTCTGTCACCTGGTGGTCCTCTTTGGAAGTGGATTCCCCTGTCTGAAGACTCTATGGGAGGGTCGCACCATGGTGTAATAGGTTAAGACTCTGTCTGCAGTGTCAGCATCCCATATGGGTACCCATATGGTTCAAGTCCTGGCTGCTCCTTTTCTGATCCAGATGTCTGCATATGGCCTGGGAAAACAGTGAAAGATGACCTAAGTGCTTGGGTCCCTGCACATGCATGGGAGACCCAGAAGAAGCTCCAAGCTTCTGGCTTGGGATTGGCTCAGTTCTGGCTGTTGCAGCCAATTGGGGATTGAAAACCAGCAGATGGAAAACCTCTTTCTCTCTCTCTCTCCCTCTGTAACTCTGCCTACCAAATAAGTCAATCAATCTTAAAAAGAAGACTATGGGCAGTAAGGAGCTACCACATTCCAGCTTCTTTGCTGGAATGATGCTCCAGAATGGGATCAGCAAAAGATTGGCAGGCTTTGCTCTCAGTAGTAGTTGGTTAAGCTGCCATAAAGGCCTCTACATAAAAGATATCTATTTACCACACACATGACACAATAGTTCTAGCAATAAAGTGGTATTACAAGTTAAGTTCCAATTTTCTGGCTGTGCTTTTTTCCCCTTAAGTTTATATTGCAACCAAGGAATACTACAGAAAATGATTGTTCATTCATTCTCTAAGGAATAGGAATCAAATCATGGCAGTTTTCATACCATATAGCATTATCATAAAGCCATGGGTCTCACCTGGCACAGAATAAAGAGAAATAGTGACAGCAAGTCAGGCATTTCTGCTCATTTCAACAAAGAAGGGGAGATAACAAGCCATTCCTGAATGATCTCCCATTTGAAGAAGAACAAGCCTGCCAATACTTCTGGGTTATGGAATCAAATAATCCCAGTGATAGAATCAACTAGTCCTTATTGAATAACCCCAGCCTGAATATTTCTAAATCTCTCACTCAGGGCCCTTTCCTATATGGCAGAATCTTCCATTTTTTAAAAAAAAGGCATTTGTTTGAAAGGCAGAGTTACACAGAGGGGAGGGAGGCACACAGAGAGGGAGCTAAATTCTATCTACTGGTTCACCCCTGAAATGAGAGTAATGTCCAGAGCTGGGCTGATCTGAAGCCAGGATTGAGGAGCATTTTCCAAATCTCCCACATGGGTGCAGGGGCCCAAGGCTTTATGCCATCTTCTGCTGCTTTCCCAGGCAGATTAGCAGGGAATGGACTGGAAGTGAAGCAGCCAAGGCACCAACCAATGCCCCTGTGAGATGGCACCGCAAGTGCATTGGCTGTAGAACCTTCCACTTTAACCCCTATCCTGACCTAATGATGCCTAGTCAGGCCATGAGAAAGAATCAGCTCTGAAACTCAGTTCCAATTGTGATGGTTGACCCAGGTACACATGCAGCATTGTCAACATGTGGAAGGGAAGTCTTGAAGACTCTGAAATATCCCTAAATAACTTGACAGTGCATTATATACAATATTATTCCTCAAGAAATCCGACAGGAAATTCCAAAGTTAAAAGATTTAATTTAGAATTTTGGATATGAAAAAAAACCCACAATCTTCTGAAGTTCAAAACATTCCATCCAAATAAGACTCCACATCATTGGAAACATAGTCACTCATTTAACCAGGATGCTTTGTTTTTTTTTTATTTATTTATTTATTTATTTTTTTTATTCTTTTTTTTTTCTTTTATTTAATGAATATAAATTTCCAAAGTACGACTCATGGGTTACAATGGCTTCCCCCCCCATACCGTCCCTCCCACCAACAACCCTCCCCTTTCCCACTCCCTCTCCCCTTCCATTCACATCAAGATTCATTTTCGATTATCTTAATATACAGAAGATCAGCTTAGTATACCTTAAGTAAGTATTTCAACAGTTTGCTCCCACACAGAAACATAAAGTGAAAAATAATAGATTATTTTTTTAAATGATGATGAAATCAGATCAGACCTATTGTCATGTTTAATCCCAGTGAGAGTCAAGTTGGGAATTGAAAATTTCTTTCTTTCTTTCTTTTTTTTTTTTTACAGAAGATCAGTTTAGTGTACATTAAGTAAAGATTTCAGTCGTTTGCACCCCCATAGAAACACAAAGTGAAATATACTGTTTGAGTACTCGTTATAGCATTAAGCCTCAGTGTACAGCACGTTAAGGACCGAGATCCTACATGAGGAGTAAGTGCACAGTGACTCCTGTTGTTGACTTTACCAATTGACACTCCTGTTTATGGCATCAGTAATCTCCCTATGCACCAGTTATGAGTTTCCAAGGCTATGGAAGCCCCTTGAGTTCTCCGACTCTTATCTTGTTTAGACACGGTCATAGTCAAAGTGGAGGTTCTCTCCTCCCTTCAGAGAAAGGCACCTCCCTCTTTGAAGACCTGTTCTTTCCACTGGGATCTCACTCACAGAGATCTTTTTGCCAGAGTGTCTTGGCTTTCCATGCCTGAAATACTCTCATGGGCTTTTCAGCCAGATCCGAGTGCCTTTAGGGCTGATTCTGAGGCCAGAGTGCTATTTAGGACATCCGCCATTCTATGAGTCTGCTGAGTATCTCACTTCCCATGTTGGATCACTCTCCCCTTTATTTATTCTATCGGTTGGTGTTAGCAGATACTAGACTTGTTTATGTGCTCCCTTTGACTCTTAGTCCTTTCATTATGATCAATTGTGAACTGAAATTGATCACTTGGAGTAGTGAGATGGCATTGGCACATGCCACCTTGATGGGATTGAATTGGAATCCCCTGGTATGTTTCCAACTCTACCAATGGCCAACAGGCACATGAAAAAATGTTCAAGGTCACTAGCAATCAGGGAAATGCAAATCAAAACCACAATGAGGTTTCACCTCACCCCGGTTAGAATGGCTCACATACAGAAATCTACCAACAACAGATGCTGGCGAGGATGTGGGGAAAAAGGGACACTAACCCACTGTTGGTGGGAATGCAAACTGGTCAAGCCACTATGGAAATCAGTCTGGAGATTCCTCAGAAACCTGAATATAACCCTACCATTCGACCCAGCCATCCCACTCCTTGGAATTTACCCAAAGGAATTTAAATTGGCAAACAAAAAAGCGGTCTGCACCCTAATGTTTATTGCAGCACAATTCACAATAGCCAAGACCTGGAACCAACCTAAATGCCCATCAACGGTAGACTGGATAAAGAAATTATGGGATATGTATTCTTTAGAGTACTATACCGCAGTAAGAAACAACGAAATCCAGTCATTTGCAACAAAATGGAGGAATCTGGAACACATCATGCTGAGTGAAGTAAGCCAGTCCCAAAGGGACAAATACCATATGTTCTCCCTGATCGGTGACAACTGACTCAACACCAAAAAGGAAACCTCCTGAAGTGAAATGGACACTATGAGAAATGGTGACTTGATCAGCATAGCTCTGACTGCTAATGGACAACTTAATACATTATCCCTCATAGTATTTTTTTTGTCTGTTCTACTTAATATGACTGGTTTAATTCTGTAATTATCACACAGTTATTCTTAAGTGTTGAAAATTAACTGAAATGTGATCCCTGTTAAACATAAGAGTGGGAATAAGAGAGGGAAGAGATGTATAATTTGGAACCAGGATGCTTTGATCAAGAACTATAGACCAGATATAGAGTTTTAAGATCACTCATTTTGAAAAATAAGTTGATAATTTTAAGTTTTTAAAAAGAGATTTATGTATTTATTTGAAAGGCAGAGTTACAGAGAGGGAAGGAGAAGAAGAAACAGAGACCTTCCATCCACTGGCTGGGCCAGGCTGAAGCCAGGAGCTCCAAAACATCTTGATGGTCTTCAGTGGGGGTACAGGAGCCCAAGCACTTGGGCCATCTTCCACTGCTTTCTCAGGATCACTTGCAGAGAATGGAGTCATGGAATTTTAGGGAATATGGGATACTGGTGCTGCAGGTAGATTTAACTGTGCTGGCAGCACAGGGCCTGGGATCCCTCTGGTGATATTCCCAAGCTCCCCTATCCTCATGGTCCTCAGCTCCAGCTGGCAGCATGGTGCCTTGCAGTGCAGTGCAAGGCTGGAACCATTGAGCACTGTAGAGGGCCGCCCCTAGCTGGCCACACAGCTTGGAGTTGAGGTGGCCATGAAAGCCACCAGGTTGCTCAGAAATTAGGGGTTCCTGTTGGCCCCAGGTGGCTGCAGCACGGCTCCAGTATTGCGCTGGTTCCCCAGCAAGGAGAGCTTGTACCTACGGAATGCACATCGATTGCCTGCCCCCCAAGATGTAGCGCATGCACTTCTGCCTACCAGCCCTTGTAGACTCTAGGCATCTGGTGTCACTGAATCCTGCCTCTCTTTAAGGAAACTGTGTACATCCAGACAGTAGCAATAGGTGACATGAGGGCCAAAGATGCACTACCCTGTTGTTCTCCCATCGTCCATCCCCTCTTTCCTGACTCATGCACCCACCTCTACTCCACCAGCCCACTGCTCATCTTTCATCTCCTTTATGCCCCAGGCACACTCAGGAAACTGTCACTACCTACCCCCCAGACTCACCAACCTGTGCCTCCATCACTGGGAAAGCTCTCATCAGCCTGCTGCTTTCCTCCTCCTGGCTGTTGGATTCTCTCTTTCCTCCTTGCCATCTACATTTCAGGGCCAACCCATGCCTTTCTGAACATCTGCCTTGAAAGTCCCAGTCTTCCATCCCCATTCCTTTCCGTGGTCAGCTCTGGTCAGCTCTGGACTAGGAAGGCCTCTGACTCTGTCACTGGGCCCCTCATTTTCCCTCTTCTGCCATTAGCACATAATCCTTGGCTTCAGCTTCACCCTCCACTGCCTCAGCCCAGAGCTCAGATTAGGAGAATTAAATAGGGGAGGGCTCCTTCTCTATACCTAGCTGTGCCTCCTTCTCTGGGAGCCCACCCCTGTGTAAGACTAAGGCCCAAGACAAATTTCATTTGCCCTGGAGGGGAGCACTGAGGTCAGAAATGCTGCTGATAGAGTTCACAGCTTTAAGATTCTCCCAGATGACCTGGGGTGGAGGGAGGGCCACAGTGCTCCCTTTTGCTTCAGTCTTCTCCTGACTTCCATCCACCTCTATGCCAACTCTCTGGATGAAGTTAGGAGCCAGGAGTTTCTTCCAGGTTTCCCATGTGGGTGGCAGGGGCTAAACACCTAGGAATTTTTTTTTTGTATTTTGATTTTTTAACATTGATTTAATAAATATAAATTTCCAAAGTACAACTTTTGGATTATAGTGGCTTCCCTCCCCCCATAACCTCCCTCCCACCACAACCATCCCATCTCCAACATCCTCTCTCATCCCATTCTTCATCAAGATTCATTTTCAATTATCTTTAAGAAGATCAACTTAGTATATGATAAGTAAAGATTTCAACAGTTTGCACCCACACAGATTTAAAGTGTGTTCCCCAGGCCACTAGTGGAATGCTGGATTGGAAGAGGAGCAGCCTGGAGAACTGGAGCCCATATGGGATACCAGCATTGCAGGCTGTGGCTTTCCTTCATAGGCCACAAAGCCAGTCCCTGGGAGGGCTTCTCAGATTTGAGTAAGGACATGACTCTGTCATTTCTTTTCCAATGAAAAGTTGCCAGCAAGCTATAATATAAAATATGCAGACTATGGTGCATCAAAACCATACAATCAATTGAAGAATAGGCTAAATGGGGAAATCCAGAAACAAAGCAGAATACTTCAGTATTGGCAGTGACTTTTGTGGATGATGGCATCATAGGGTTATTTTTCATACTAATGCTTTTCAGCGTTTCCTTTTTCCAAAATGAACAGCATTTTCTTTAGAACAAAGGAACAAAAATCACCCATGAATTTGCTAACTTGATAAAATCTCATTTATTATAGTTTTGACACCTTTTGCTATCCAAGTGTTTTTTGCACAGGTATAATCATAATGTACATACATTGTTTTATCCTCCTTTTAAAGAAGACATGAATTAATTTATATGAGAGGTTTTACATATAGCATTGAATGCACGATCCATAAAAGTATATAATGTAAGCTGTGTTAACTAAAGATGTTCTCTATCTAACATATTATTTAAATAGCAGAAGATAAGCCCCACAAAGGGAGGTAATACTTGTAAAACATATATCCACAAGAATTGCCTGCAAATTTCATGAAGCTTGTGAGATTTAATAAGGTGATAAATCCTCCAACTTAAACCTAAATAAATTGCGTTACATTTACATAGGATATATGCAGATTAGAAATAAATACATACGATATATTGAACTTTAGGGAATTGTGAGATAAAAGAATGAATGTTTCATAAAATTAATGCAAATTAAATGCCAATGAGGTATAAACAATACATATTTATAAAATGTATTTTTTTTCTTTTTTTTTTCTTTTTGACAGGCAGAGTGGACAGTGAGAGAGAGAGACAGAGATAAAGGTCTTCCTTTTGCCGTTGGTTCACCCTCCAATGCCCGCTGTGGTCAGCACACTGCAGCTGGCGCACCGTGCTGATCCGATGGCAGGAGCCAGGTACTTATCCTGGTCTCCCATGGGGTGCAGGGCCCAAGCACTTGGGCCATCCTCCACTGCACTCCTGGGCCATAGCAGAGAGCTGGCCTGGAAGAGGGGCAACCGGGACAGAATCTGGTGCCCTGACTGGGACTAGAACCCAGTATGCTGGTGCCGCAAGGCAGAGGATTAGCCTAGTGAGCCGCGGCGCTGGCCATATATTTATAAAATATCTTAATAAACAATCATAATGGTGCCAATTGTTTACTAGGATGTAGAGCATTCAAAAATATTATTCATTACTGGTCAAAATGGCTAAATTTTTCACAATATATCTGGATAAGTTATTACAAAGCCTATGATAGTATCATCATACAGTGCAGGAAAGATGTCCTGATAGATTTACCCAGCTAACTTGAAAGCTTAAAACCACAATCTAGGATAAAAACATATGCAGCAGCTTTATTCCTAATGCCTAAAACCTGAATGAAATCACAATGTTCTTTAGTAGATAAACAGAGAGCCAAGCTGTCACAGCAGGTGGAGGCTCTTGAAGGCACATGGGATTAGGAAATATGGGGCATGGACACTGGACATGGGGACACAAGAGAAAAAGGCATGGGCTGGAGTCACAGGGGTTCCAGAGACAAAAGGAGGACATTGGCTTCAGTTAAGTAGCAGGCAGACAGCTGAAGGAAGATGTAGTTGTAAGCAAAGGGCAGAGTGGTACCCACAGGCTTCCATGAACTGGGAGTAAAGGGAGGAAGTCACTGCAGGTCAGGAGAAAGGTCACTCTATACAGAGAAGGACTGGAGACACACAAGTCCTGACAAGTTGTATGGACAAGGGAGGTCAGCACTTAGGGAAAATTAGGGCTACATACAGAGTGGCTGGGGACCCATGAGGACTGGCATGGTGTACAGGCCCAGCAGGAGACTTGCAGAGAGATGTGCTGTACATAAAAGGGATGAGCACTCTCACAGCTGGTGCATACTGCAGACACAAGGAGTAGAAGCTTCAAAGAGCTGGCTTGGATGACACTTTTTAAATGACAAAACTATCAAAATGAACAAGGGTCCCAGATAAAGGAGATGTTGAAATAGCAAATAACATATGGGCTTTAGGAACAGGATTAAATATGCAAAGTGAGCAGACACATGGAACTGGAAACATTAGGAGGCAGATGGGGCATATTATTACAGGATTTGGAAACACAGCAAAAAATACAGGAGATGCAATATAAATTGTCACAGTAGTTGGAGACCTGCTTAGAGAAAATTTAGAGCCTCAAGTGATTGAGAACCAGTCATTATGGCTTCCCTTTTTAAAACTGATTTGTTTATTTATCTGAGAGAGAGAGAGAGAGAGAGAGAGAATCTTCCATCGATCCACTGGTTCACTCCCCAAATGGTTTTAATGGCCAGAGCTGGGCCAGTCTGAAGCCAGGAGCCAGGAGCTTCTTCTGGATTCCCCACATAAGTGTTGGGGCCAAGCATTTTGGCAATCTCTTGCTGTCTTTTCCAGACCATTAGCAGGAAACTGAACTGCAAATAGAGCAGCCTGGACTCAAACTGGCACCAATATGGAATGCTGGGGTTGCAGGTGGCAGCTTTACCCACTATGCCACAATGCCTGGCCCTGTAGTTTCTTTCTTAAGAACTAAAATTAACTATAGAATAAACCATACAATAGAGACAAGTAAAAACAGGCAGGCATCAATGAAATACCTGTAGAAAAATGCACAGTAGAAATAAGGAAAAAGAGTTTTTAAAGCATATTAACAAAATTAATAAAAACTAGTATAAGTCATTAAGGAAATAAAAGAGAAATACCATACAAACAACCAGCTTCAGCAATCCAAATAGCATCATCTTCAATTTTTTTTTCTTTTTAAATATTTATTTGAAAGTCAGAGTTACAGGGGAGGCAGCAGAATAAAGAAAAAAAAAGAAAAAGAGCTACACACATACACATGAACACACACACACACACACAGAGATAGAGAGAGAGAGAGAGAGAGAGAGAGAGAGAGAGAGAGAGAGAGAGAGATCTTCCATCCTTTGGGTCTCTACTTAAATGGCTACAGTGGCTAGGGAGGCAGAAGCCAGGAGTGAGGAGCCAGGAGCTTCACTTGGGTCTCCTGTGTGGGTTGCAGGGGTTCAAACTCTTGAGCCATCTTCAGTTACTTTCCCAGGCCACTTAGCAGGGTGCTACATCAGAAGGGAAACATGCAGGACTTAAATTGGTGCCTTTATGGGATGCTGGCATCCCAGACAGCAGCATTACCCATTACACCACAAATCCCCCAGCTACCCTCCTCCATTTATAAGCCTTAACAAGATAGTAAGGATTTTGAGAAATAGTTTGGAGTAAAAATTTTTTAAAGAGATATCAAAAGTCACTGTATTTTGGAAACCAATATACCGTAAGAAAGATATGCATAATGGAGAGAACTTCCATATAAGTTAAATAAGACTAATCAGTATTGGAAAAATCAGATCAATGAATTTGAAAATTCCACAAGCAAAATTTCAGACTCAGAAAATTCTAGACATTCAAGGAAGGTTGTTCCTCATTTTCCCAGATTCATCCAAGTGGCAATAAACAGAGAATATATTTGAATTTCTTTTGAATTCATTGTTTTACATTAGTGACACAGTTAGATCATGTGGAAGGAACTTAACATAAATCTTTAATAAGAGATACAGGTATTTTAAGCAAAATATGAAAACAGAAGAGATCAACAACAAGCAGGATACATTAGAAGATAAAAAGATGATTTAACGTACCAAAATAATCCAAGTAAATAATTCATGTGTAAGAAAAATCTAAGTAAATCACATGATCACTGAGATTAAATGTTGAAAAGCTTTCAATAAAACAGCTTTAACTATAAAAATAACAGAAAAAATAATAGCAATTCCCTAATTGTAATTAAGACTAGCTACAGAGAAGTAATAATAAACGCCATAATTAACACAGAACACTAAACGATTTTTCCCTGGAAATAATCTTGGACAAGGTTTTCTCCTCTTTCTTTCTTCAACATTGTCCTGGATGCATAATTAGGGAAATTAAACAAACAAAAAGAAATGTAAGGTATAGGGTCAGCTTTTAAGAAATAGAACACTTAATATATGTTAATGATACTAGTATATATGTAGATAATCCAACATTAGCCAAAACCAAATATAAGATGATAGATGAATTAAGCAAGATTATTAGGTGCAGGATCAATACAATCAAGTGGGTTACCAGGTACGCATAAAAAGCAAATAGAAAACAATGGTAACAGACAAAGTACAATCCAGAAAATGAATATCTGTATTAGAAATACTCTTCAAATCCATATTTAACAAAATCAAATGACCGAACAGAAAAATAAGCCAAGAACACAAAGAGAAAAAGGCCCAGAATCCGTAATCACCTGAAGATTATGGCAAGCTCCAGTTTCAAGGTCTGAACAGGATCTCAGGAGATGGGATCCTGAGGGCAGGACAGTGCCCCCTGCTGTCGGGAAGGCCAAGTTTCACTCCTGAGGCCAAGCCCCGCCTCTCTCTGCCCCCACCCGGCACAACCTTAAGGGTCCGCCCTCAGGCTAGGGACGATGATGATTGGGTGCATCCTCTGTGACGTCGTGTCGCCTTTGTGACTGTAGAATCAGGCACCCCAGGGCAGCACTGCAGACCCTGGGGGATCCTCTTTCCGTTGCTGCCAAGGTCAGCTTCCGGTTCTGCTCCCGACAGCCCCGGTTGGCTCAGACACTTCTACCCTGAACTCCCCTCAGCACAGGGCCCTGTGAAGAGGCCCAGAGTCCCTGGACACCGGAAGCAGTGAGTGTGAGTCCCGGGCCCACAAGAGGTGAGAGGGGTGGGCCGCTGGGGCCCTGGTGTGCTGCCCTGTCTCAGCATGCAGAGACTCTGCCTGAACCCGGGCCTCACCTCTCCAGGTTGTGTGGGGAGAAGGAAAATCTGAACCTCACAGGTGACCTGATTTCCTTGAGTTGGGCACCAGGGTCTCAGGTCCATAGCTTTCCCTAGGCTCTGAGTCAGCATTTTGTTGCTAATGAAATAACAGCAGCGACTCAGTGGTATATTTACCACACGCTTTTGGAACAAGGACGAGGGGCAGGGTGTGGGGATGGACTTTCTGTTGGTGCAGGCTTGGGATGGCACAGATCCCACGTGGACAAATGGAGTGTGGGGGAGGCCAACCCCAGGTGGTGTGAGCACTTAGTGGAGTACGAGGATTAAGTATCTAACTTCTCATGCTTATGCACTTAGTTTTTGATTTCCCAGCACTTAGAGTGACCTTATTATTTATCCCACCTGGTGTTAACTGACGTTTCTGTTTGGTACCATATTCCTAGTTACTAATGGCCACTGGTTGGGTATTTATACCATTGATATATTTGTACTGATTACAAATGGTGAATTTGTATTTTTGTTTTGAGTTATACAAGTTTTCTCGTAGGTATCTTAATGCTCTGTTTAGGGACACTGGTAGGAAGCCTTGTAATGTCTTCTTGGAGAACTGCCGGTTGTCTCACTGTGTAACCCTTGTAGTAGTCTGACCTAAATTCTGATTAGTCTGAAATGAATGCTGTTTTTCTACATTTCATTGGATTCATATTATAATGGACTATTCTTCTGCATATTTTTATTTTTAGGCAGTTGTGTATATATGTGTCTTAAGTTGATAAGAATGGAATTTGGAAATATTTATGTAATGTAAATGAACAAAGCAAGGCAGTTATCACATCCACTACGTTATATACCTATTTTTCATGATGAGAATACTTAAAAGTCTAAACTCTTATTATTTATTTTTCTGTAGTAGGACACTTTGTTATTAACTATTCTCACCATGTTGCATAACATACCTCTTGAATGTATTCCTACACCAAATGTGATTGGCCAAGATGACTTCAAATCCCCTTCATGTGTCTGTATATTTAAATGGTTTTCCTATAGACAGCATGAAGTTGGGTCTTGGTTTTATTTTTCCCATGTCAATCTCTATCTTTAGTGTATTTAGATAATGTACATTTAAAGTGATTATCCATGTAAGTGGGTTAGTATGTAATATGGTTGCAATTGCTTTCTCTGTTATTTTTTTAAAGTCTTATTTATTGATTTTTGTTTGTTTGAAAGGCAGAGAGACAGAGAGAGGGAGATCTTCCATTGGCTATTTCATCCCCTCCAAAAAAAAAAAAAAAAACCTACAACAGCTGCAACTCAGCCAGATTGAACACAGGAGCCAGGAAGTCCATCCTGGTCTCACACATGTGTGGCAGGGACCCAATAACTTGAGCCATCACCTACTGCCTCCCAGGGGGTTCATTCACAGGAAATTGAATCACAAGTGGGGTTGCTGAACTCAAAGCTGGCACTCTGATATGGGACATGGTTATCAAAATTGGTGTGTGTTTAGCTGCTGCACCAAATGCCCATGCCGATTCTTGTTTTTAAATATTTTTTGTAATTTTATTTTATATTTTAAAAATTTTTATTCATTTATTTAATTCATTAAAGGCAGAGAAACAGAGTAATCTACCATGTGCTAGTTCACTCCTTAAATTTCTGCAAGATGGGGCCAACACTGTGGCATACCAGGTAGAGCTGCCACCTGTTGGTTTATTAGTTGCTGTTAATAGTCCCAGTGATCTGTTATATATCTGTGATATCAATTATCTCTTTTTTTAAAGAATTTATTTATTTATTTGGGAAGCAGTTACAGACAGAGAGAGAAAGAGAGAGAAAAGAAAGGTCTACATCCACTGCTTCACTCCCTAAATGTCCCCAAGGGCTGGAAGGTGGTCTGATCCAAAGCCAGGAGCCAGGAGCCAGGAGCCAGAAGCTTCCTCCAAGTATTCCATATTGGTGCAGTAGCCCAGGGCTTGAGCCATCTTCCACTGCTTTCCTAGGCCATAAACAGAGAGCTGGATTGGAAGTGGAGCAGCCAGGTGACAAATCAGTGTCAATATGAGATGCTCGTGCTGCAGGTGGAGCCTTAGCCCACTGTCCCACAATGCTGGCCGCCAGCCATGGCTTTTAGTTTCTGTGTTTGTCTGATAATTGTGGTGCCTTCTAGGTGGCTGTAGGAAATATAGGCAGAGATAAAAAGTGCATTGCTTTGCTTGGGTGGCCATAACATAATACTGTCAAATATGTGGCTTGAATCACAGCAATATATTTCTCATAGTTCTAGATTAAATATTTGAGAGCAAAATGATAATAGGTTTGGTTGCTCCTGAGACCTCTCTTTGGTTACCACATAGCCACCATCTTTCTGCACCCTTATATGGATTTCCTCTGTCTATGTGCAGCCCTTCTTATAAGAACATTGATTAGTTTGGATCAGGGCTTCATGCTTATGATATCATTTGATGTCAATTATTTGCTTAAAGTCCTGTCTCCAAATAGTGTCACATTGGTTGCCAGCATTTCATGATATAAATTTTAGAGAGATACATTGGTTGTCAGCATTTCATGATATAAATTTTAGAGAGATACATATCAGCCTGTAATACTTAGAAGGGCCCAGGGATTTGCCCTGTAAGCAGCTGTCTCCAAGGAAGACTTAGTTTCTGAAATGTGTGTTAATGTTTCTCACAGTATTATTTTCAATATTGATGTAAATATTGGTGCATGAATGAACACACATGTGCACAAACCCCTGTGAACATAGATACATTATTGTGAAGATGTTTAATGGTTGCATGGAGATAAAGTAAATATAGTAATCCATATGATGACATAGTGGGGCCAGCAGTGTGGAATAGAAGTTTGAGCCTCTGACTGCAGTGCCAGCACCCCATATATGTGCGGGTTCAAGTCCTAGCTGCTTAACTTCTGATCCAGCCCCCTGCTAATGCACCTGGGAAAGCAGCAGAAGATGGCCCAAGTACTTGGGACTCTGCACCCACGTGGGAGACCTAGAAGAAGCTCCTGGCTCCTAGCTTCAGACTAGTGTAGCCCCAGCTGTTGCTTCCATTTGGGGAGTGATGGATGGATGTTCCATCTCTCTCTATCTCTCCCTCCGTCTCCTTCTCCCTTTCTCCCTCCCCTTCCTTCCCTTCCTCCCCTTCTCTCTGCATCTCTGCCTTTCACATAAATAAAACAGATTTTATTAAAAATGACACAGTAACAAACATTATAACATGATGAAAAATAGAAAATGATAAAACTTAATAAGTGTGTTATCCAATATATAATTTCTAAAACATAAACAGCAAACAGAGGAATGTTTTCTTAACATGTTCAAAATTTTAAATTATAATTACTCTAAACTTAAACTTTTCATTATAGGGACACAATGGCAAGCTACATTACCAAAAGCATAAATCCAATACCACTGTAGTACCTTTTTCATTGTTGTTTCATATTTTTTAAATATTATCTACTTAATTAAATTGTGAATTATGGTGGGCTTTTCTGCTCTTTGAATACCACTTATAGCATTTAAGAAATTTACAAATTTATCATTGAGTGTGTTTTTTCAACACAGGCACTGATATTGCCAGTTCAGTGAACACTGGGGTGACCATTGCAGGATTTAAAATGAAATTTATATTATAATGACATAGGTCTCCCTAAAATCTTCAAAGCCTCCAAAGCACATAAATTATCACATCAGTAATTTATTAGAGATATTTGATTTAGTTTAATTTTTATGGCTAATGTGTCATTACTGTTTGGCAATTAGAAATATAATTGATAAAGCATGTAAGCATTAAGATTGTATGTTCCCTAGAAAGCATTTTGGCATGACAGTGTGAGCATATGTGTGCCTTCATTTTAGTAGGATATATAAAAATGTTTTAAAAAGATATATTACTTATTCATTTGAAAGGCAGAGTGACAAAGAAAGGGTGGGAGAGTTTACGCCATCAGTTTTCCAAGGATCCAGGCATAGCAAGGCCAAAGCCAGTAGCCCCAAATTCCTTTTGGTTTCCCATATATGTGGCCGGGGCTGAAGCATTTGGACAATTGTTTGTTGTTATTCCAGGTGCATTATCAGGAAACTAGATCAGATTCATAGTATTGAGGACTGGAACTGGTTTTCTAATGCAGATGCCGAGTAGTTCAAGTGGTGGCTCAACCTACTGTGCCACAATGCCAGCCCTGACAAATTTTATTAAAAAAAAAAAAGGAAAATTCTTGTACCTTACCTAGAAATGGTTCCAAAGACACTTGCAAGTAAAGAAATATTTACTGAAGACATATTTGTTAAAAGCAGAGAGACTCAGTGCTTATGGGTCCAGACCAGTTTCCTACCTTCCCTATCATGACTCAGTGCAATGGAAACTCCACTCCTAAGTGCAACTGAGAACACATGGCCCTCTCTCCTGCTAGCTGCCAGCTTGGGATGACATCCTCATTTTTCTTTCTGTCCTCAGTTGCCTGCTGCCAGAACTATGTACTGGGTGAGTGTAGCTGAGAGGTAGGGCTCAGACCACACTTGAATAATGGAGACTCTGTATTGGGCATTAGGACACTTGGATCTCATCTCCCACAACATGCAATGTCCACTGTAGCCACATCCATAGAAACAGTACATTTGCAGTGACTTTAGGTTGAAAGTATTGGGGATATTTAGGAGGCAGCCTTCTTTTTATTTTTTTTTTTATTTTATAAGCAAAGACAAATAGCAATGAAAGAAAGCTTCCATCTGCTGGGTCTTTCTCCATTCAAAACAAATAAGGGTGAGCTAAGTTAAAATTGGGAGCTGGTAAGACAGGCATGATAACACTGAGAATTAAGTATTTTTTTTTTTTGCAGGTAGAGTGGACAGTGAGAAGAGAGAGAGAGAAAGAGAGAAAGGTCTTCCTTTGCCATTGGTTCACCCTCCAATGGCCGCCACCATGGCCGGCGTACTGCGGCTGGTGCACCGTGCTGATCTGAAGGCAGGAGCCAGGTGCTTCTCCTGGTCTCCCATGGGGTGCAGGGCCCAAGGACTTGGGCCATCCTCCACTGCACTCCTGGGCCATAGCAGAGAGCTGGCCTGGAAGAGGGGCAACTGGGACAGAATCCAGCGCCCCGACTGGGACTAGAACCCAGTGTGCTGGTGCCGCAAGGCAGAGGATGAGCCTATTGAGCCATGGCGCCGACCGAGAATTAAGTATTAATTGGGATGCTCACTTCCCTTTTCAGAGGGTCAGTTCAGATCCCAGCCACTTTACTTCTAATCCGGCTTCACCTAATATGCCTGGGAAGGCAACACATGTTGGCCCACACCAGTATGGGAGATGAGACGTGCATGGAGTTCCTCAGTCCTAATTTTGTCTTGGCCCAACTTTGGCTATTGTAGGTATTTGGGGAGATCGGGACATAAACCACCAGATGGAAAATCTCTGTCACTCTCTCTTCATTTCAAGTAAATTAATTTTTAAACAGTTATAAATTGGAAACTAGGCACTCAATTTTGGTCACTAATGTAGCTAGTTGTCCCAGCTACTTGAGCCTCTACCTTCTGGGTGATAAAGACTTAGGATGAGCATTAGCAGGAAGCTGGAGCTGAATTAGGATTGAGCTGGGACTCAAACCCAGGCTGTCTGAGATGTGCTGACCCAAGCAGTGTACTAAACACTATACTCAACTTCAACACTTTAAGGAGATAAAAAATATTCTATGATTGTTGATGGTGATGGTTACAACTAAATGAAAACAGTGAATTGTATAGATACTCTTAAGTGGTGAATCTCATGGTAAGTTGCATTTATATCTCAATTATGCTATTTAAGAAAATTATTTGACTTAGAATATATTGTATTATTTCAAACTTTTCATGTAATATATATTTTAGTGTCTCAAACTCCAATGCACATAAAATGTGACTTTATATTTACATATAAATATAAATATGAATATAAATGTAGGACCAAGTGATGACAGCATATTAACTAGATAAAGAACAGTGATTTATTCAGGTCCAAGGGATATTGGTTAAAAGATGACATTAATCTTTTCTGTATATCTTTTCTGAGAATAAAATTAAGAAATGAATTAACATGAAACAAAACATGGTCAGACACCAGAAACATTGAATATATAATTTACTAGAGATGAATCTGAGAAGACTAACATTTGGGACTGACATTGTGGTGCAGTGGGTTAGGACAGTGCTTGCAATGCTGGCATCTTATATTGGCATGCCATTTTGAGTCCTAGCTACTCTGCTTCTGATCCACATTCCTGTGAGTGTGTTTGGGAAAGCAGTGGAACATGGCCCAAGAACTTGGATCCCTACCAGCCATATAGGATTAGGAGACCCAGATAGAACTACCTGGTCCTGACTCCTGGCCCCACCCTGGCTGTTGCAGACACTTGGAAAGTGAGCCACAAGAAAGAAGATCCATCTATCTCTTTGTCAGCCTCTCCTGCCTCTCTCCTTATTTCCCTTTCAAATAAATTTTTAAAAAAGAAAAAGATCAACCTCATTTCATAATCCTTGTGGTGGAATCTTAATTACCCAATCTCCTTTCTATTCATCTATCCCTTTATACTACAGGGATTCTTTATTCCCATTCATGCAGTACAAATTACTTACTAGAACTGCTGTCATGACTTGGTGCTCAAAATCATGAACTACAATTGTCATATGATATCTATACTTAAGAAACAGATAAAGAATTTGCGTAAGATTAGCCATCTATTTGTGAGTATGGTCTTCCCACTTTTATTCATATCAGGACTCCTCATTGAATCCAAATATCCAACCCCAGTAGGAACAGCCCCTTTTGACAGAGGTGTGTGATGACCAAGGGAACAATTCCTGGGAATGGGTATGAGAAACCAGTACTCTGTGTTGCTAGGCTAGTTCTTTTATCCATGAAAGTTCATTTTATTTCAAGGAATATGCCATAGAGACCCATTTTTAAGCATGCAATTTCTTCTGTGTCCTGAGATGAGGGTACCTAGGCTATAAATTCAAGACTGAAGTTCCTGCTTTTGCACAATAGTCACTGATGGGCAATGGCAGGATCAGAGAAGGCTTGGGAATTTCAACAGGACAAACCATAGGTGAGGCATAAAGAAAGCCAGGGATAGGCTGTGGGACAAGAGTCAGTACCCTGTCCTACTTCACTCAAGGCCATCTCAATTCTGGCCATCCTCATTTGAGAGTTTTATGAAACCCTCTGTTGACCTTTTTGCCTAGTTTGTAACATAAACCAGTAAGTAGAGGGAAAAGTTCAGATCCATTCCTTAGAACAGTAAGTGAAGATTTGTTAGATATTTAGATGGACAGATGGATTTCAGAAGCTCTTATCTTTTACTTAGAGAAGAAGTCTAAGCACAGGTTCAAACATGGCATGCAGCATTGTAAGATTTGTCTAGAGTGTGAGAAGAATACACAGGGACATTAGGGCTTTATTAAGTGAGAGTGGGCTCAAAAGGGTAAATGGGGATCTTTATGCCACTCATTCCAAGGGTTCAGCAGGAGAGAGTGGGAGCAAGCTATAGAACTGAGAAAGTTAGAGAGCAAATACTGAAAAAAAGAGCCCTCATCTTCACTGAAGGGCATAGGCTCATCATATTTTCTGTATCTACTTCCAGCTCATCGTGGACACAGGCCCTGCATGTCCTGAGTCTGGAGTCTCTTCCCAAGTAATCTAATGAATTCATTTCATGAGCTGGAGTATATTCAGTCATGGCTGATTCCTGTGTCCCCAACATGGTCATCATTACTCTCAGAAGTTGTTGAATTCTAAAACATACAAATTTATCAATCTGCATGAGCAAAACTGGAACAAAACAAATTGGAAGTGGAATGTCCTTTAAGATGGAAATAATATATTTTATAGACTCCCGGATAGTGAGTGGTGACAGGCTATCTTTATGCAGATTATAAAATCATTTTGCCTGAGTGTAGCAGTTTTTTAATATCTTTCATAGTACTGTTAAAGTAGAGGTGGTAGATCCCACTAATCACTGTGCATGCCCCTCTTTGTTTTTTTTTAACATATTTTACAAGGCCTGTCAACTGTCCATAACTACCTTCAATAGAATGCCAACAGACATAAGTACTTGCTGTAAAGGTTGGCCTGAAGTGTAAGCCAGATTGCCTAAATCAGTGGCCAGGTTTTTAAAATCAGATTCATTTGGCTCAGTGTGATCATTGAATATTATAATAGAAAAAAATACTAAGGATTTCTTCTGCCAATAACAGCTCCAAGGAAGAATCAAAAGAAGAGGGAGGTACAGCATGTCTGCTGTAAGTGCAGCAGTCTTGATGTTTCAAAAAGAAATGCTTCACTTATTGTAGACATTCCATTGGCTCATAGTAGAAGGCCATAATATCTTTCAAGTGCATCTGGCAAAGACTTAGGATGTAGAAGTTTAATCCTGACAAATGCACCCAGCTTTGGATGCCCTATAATTTCACTGATGTAGGCGTGTTCAGTAGTACCTGGCAGGGTCCCTTCCATTTAGGCTGCAAATGGTCTGAATGTGATCCTTGTTTCCAAGTTTTCAACAAAACTAAATTTCCTGAGGAAATAGGCTACTCATGTGACTTAGAATCTGGCACTGGGAGAACTTTATCACCCTATCAAAGCCTTCTGTACCTGGCCTAAATTGATACTATGTGCTATCTTATCCTGAATCTCTTAATCAAAGAGGGTGTCAGAAGTGAAGAATGGCCTTTGAAACAGCATCTCATATGGACTAAACTTGAAGACAGTCTTGGATGGTATTATCATTCTGAGAAGGGCAATAGGCAATAGTTTCTTCCAATTTTCTGAGGTCCATTGGCAGATCTTACAATTTTCTTAAGATTATGATTAGCTTTTTCAATTTTACCCAACAACTGAGATCTCTAAGAGGCATCGACATGATAAAAAAATTCCTAGAGCAGCAGCTAACTCTTCAGTTATTTTAGATACAAATTAAGGTCCATTGTCACTCTAGAGTGATGGTGGGGGTCCAAAGCATGGCACAATATCCTTCAGAATGGCTTTGGATACCTTTCGTGACTGTTCAAGTTGGAAAAGCTTCTATCCATCCTGTAAAAGTATCAGCTAAAACTAGAAGGTATTTATAATTATTTATTGGAGGCATATTAGTAAAGTCAATCTGCCAATCTTCACCTGAAACATGTTTCTCTTCTTTCACAGGAGTCAGTAAAGAAGGTGGCCTCACATGATCACCAGGGTTATTCTTAAACAAAGTGGACAGGGGCCAGTGCTATAGCACAGCAGGTTAAGCTGCCACCTGCAGTGCCGGCATCCCATATGGGCACCAGTTCAAGATCCAGCTGCTCCACTTCTGATCCAGCTCTCTGCTATGGCCTGGAAAAGCAGTAGATGATGACCCAAGTCGTTGGGCCTCTGCACCCACATGGGAGACTGGGAAGAAGTGCCTGGTTCCTGGTTTTGGATCATCACAGCTTTGGACGTTGTGGCCAACTGGGTATTGAACCAGCAGATGGAAGACCTCTCTCTCTCTCTCTGCCTCTCCTCTCTCTGCCTCTCCTTCTCCCTCTTTGTAACTCTGACATTCAAATAAATAAATAAATCTTAAAAAAAACACAAAGTGGACAAGAATGAGTTACTTCCCTTATGACAACACTTGCTCCTTTCAATCTAACCACTCGAGAGACTATGCACACTAAAGCTCCTCTCCTCTGATGGGTTGAGTCATGTATTTCCTTAATAATTTTCCATTGAGGGCATTGAGAGTATAACCCTATGTTCTAAAGTCCACCTTCTACTAGCATCTGTAACTTTTTTTAACTTTTATTTAATGAATATAGATTTCCAAAGTACAGCTTATGGATTACAATGGCTCCCCCCCATAACTTCCCTCCCACCCTCAACCCTCCCCTTTCCCACTCCTTCTCCCCTTCCATTCACATCAAGATTCATTTTCGATTCTCTTTATATACGGAAGATCAGTTTAGCATACATTAAGTAAAGATTTCAACAGTTTGCTCTCACACAGAAACATAAAGTGAAAAATACTGTTTGAGTACTAGTTATAGCATTAAATCTCAATGTACAGCACACTAAGGACAGAGATCCTACATGAGGAGTAAGTGCACAGTGACTCCTGTTGTTGACTTAACAAATTGACACTCTTGTTTATGGCCTCAGTAATCACCCTAGGCTCTTGTCATGAGCTGCCAAGGCTATGGAAGCCCCCTGAGTTCACCGACTCTGATCATATTTAGACAAGGCCATGGTCAAAGTGGAAGTTCTCTCCTCCCTTCAGAGAAAGGTACCTCCTTCTTTGATGACCTAGTCCCAGTCAGGGTGCTGCATTCTGTCCCGGTTGCTCCTCTTCCTCTGCTGTGGCCTAGGAGTGCAGTGGATGATGGCCCAAATCCTTGGGCCCTGCACCCACATGGGAGATCAGAAGTACCTGGCTCCTGGCTTTGGATCAGTGCGGTGTGCCGGCCGGATTACACTGGCCACAGCAGCCATTGAGGGGTGAACCAATGGAAAAGGAAGACCTTTCTCTCTTCTCTCTCACTGTCCACTCTGCCTGTCAAAAAAAGAAAAAGAAAAAGAAACCACACTATGCTAAGATAGATATTGCAAACCACTTACCATGCTGCCACTTTTGAAACAAATGTCTAGACATTCATGGTCAACAATATGTTGTTAGCTATATTAACCTAAAAATTAAGAACTTTGGCTTTTGCCTTTTACTTACAGAATTCAAAGCATAGGCTCAAACATGACATGCAGCATAGTAAGATTTGTTTTATTTAGAAAGTGAGAAAATACAAAAGGACATGAGGACATTATTAAGGGAGAGTTTACTAGAAAGGGTAAATGAGGACCTTCATACCAGTCATTCCAGGAGCCCACAAAGAAAGAGAGTGCAGGAGCAATCCAGAGGACCAAGCAAGTGAAAGAGTAAGCAGTAAAAAAAGAATGCCCCTCCCTTTCACCAGATTTCTTACTCACTTCCAAATGGGAGCAGTTACATAATCTGACAGCTAGGAGGATACAGGTGGATCACATGGAGGCAGGTGAGGTGTGGTCTTCAGCTCATGAACATAATCTATATCCCTGACTTGCCCATATCATTTTATTGCAAGAGTGTAAGCAAGGCAGAAACATGGCACAGTGAGTTAAGCTACCACTTGGAACACTCACATTAATATTGCACTGCTGGCTTGTGTCCTGGTAACTCCAATTCCAACTGAGCTTCTGAATAATGCATCCTGGAAAGCAGCTAATGATGGATCAAGTGTATAGGCTTCAGTCACCAACATGGGAGACACAGGTGTAGTTCCTGGCTCTTGGGTTCTTGTTCATGGCTGTGGCCTTGTATAACCCTGATATTTGTGAGAATTGATGGCACAAAGAATCAGATGGGAGATCTCTCTCTGTATCTGTTTTCTCTGTCTTACTCTGCTTTTCAAACAGATAAAAATAAATTACTATTTAAATACAAATTTAAAATATAAAAGGCAAAGTAAAATAATCTTTACTACAGATTTATTTATTTATTTGAAAAGCAAAGATACAGAGAGAAAAGGAGAGAGAGAGAGAGTGAGAGCAAGAGAGATCTTTCATCTGATGGTTCACTCCCCAAATAGCCACAAGAGCCTGAGCTGGGCCAGGCCAAACCTGGGAGCCAAGAGCTTCCTCTAGGTAGCCCAGGTTAGTGAAGGGTCCAAGTACTTGGGCTATTCTCTGGTGCTTTCTCAGTGGAGCAGCTGGTATGCAAACAGGTGCTGATATGTGATGCTGACACTGCAGCAGGAGGTTTAACTTTATATGAGGCAGCACTGACCCCAAATATAATCTTTTGTTTAAAAAGGAACTTAGTTGTAATGGGTGATTAAGAAACTGTAATTTGAAAAGAAATTGGCTCTTTAAAGTATTAATTTTTGTTTTGCTCATATACAAATAATTTGCACATATATACATTTAAGATTAAGGTACAAATAATTCTTAAGATCAAAGCCAGAATGTTTATTTTACAAATGGCCATGATGATATTGCTCATTCATCTGAAACAACCTGAGAGGATTATGAATTGTTTTAATATTCTGTGTTGCTGATTGAACAACTTGAAATGCATTGTACAGATAAGATCATTGCATGAATATAATACTTTTCTAAGATATTTCTGTAATAATATCTACATATCAATACCTGATACATTATAGTGCTATCTAGAAATGTCCTGGATATTTAAATTGAATAAGAACTGTTGTATAATGGAATTCTTAGCCAAGGAATTCATATACTTACCAGTGTAGTTTTTTCAGTGTGAACGGCATTCCTGGTCTTTTGTGTTGGTTCTGATTCTCCTATGTTTTTACCCAATGTCAGAATTACTACCATGCACTACTCAGGAATCCATGTAGTAACATTTTAATTGTTTTCCTTGCCACGCTGCCTCATGAAACCTTGGCCATATCTGCAGCTTTTCTTAAAATTTTTTTTCAAAAATTGTATCTGATGATGTTATTTGCTTGCTTAAAACCAAACCATAGGGGCCAGCACTATGGCACAACAGATTAAGTCACTGCTTGTGATGATGTCATTACATGTCAGAGTACCTGTTCAAGTCACAGTTTTTTTGCTCCCAATCCAGCTCCCTGCTTACGCATATGGAAATGCAATGGATGATGACCCAAGTAGTTGAGGCTGTGTGACCTATGTGGGAGACCCAAAGGAGTTCCAGTCTACTGCCTGTGTTCCAGGTCAGCGCAAGCCACTGAGGTCATTGGGGGAGTGAAAGAGCAGATCAATGAACTCCTTCTCTATTGTCTCTCCCTCACTCTGTCATTCTGCTTTCAAAAAAAATTTAAAAATATCTTTTAGAAATCCAACAATCATTTGTTATTCCTATAACATATGTGTTCAGGGATTTATCTGTTTCTTTGAGATTTTAAGACTTGATAGCAGGCAGTTTTATAGTAGTTTCTTATTATCCTTTGAATATCTGATATATAAGGTATCAACTTTGCATCTCTAATTTTATTTAATTGAATTTTCTCTATTTTCTTTGTATAAAAGTTTATTATCTTCTCTACAAATCAGATTGTGATTTTGTTCATCTTTTGTATCATTTTTCTAGTTTGAAGTCCATTTATTTACACCCTGATGTTATTATTTCTCACCTCCTGCTAATTTTGCATTGATTTTTGTTTTACTAAATCCTTGAGATGCATAAGTCATTCCTTGAGCTCTTTCTGATTTTAACTGTAAAAACATATTGTGATAGAATCTCCTCTTATGTGGATTTTGCTATTCCCTACAGGTTTAATATGTTATTGTCATTTTCCTAAGAACTTTTTTCTTTACTTCCTTCTCAATTCCTCCAATGACTCCAGTCATGCTGTAGCAGGTAGATTAATTTCCATGTATTTCAAATGTTCTATTACTCTTGATAATTTCTACTTTTAATCCTTTGCAGCCTGAGAACTTATATAGTGCAATCTTTTAAAGTTTGCTAAGTCCTGATTTTCTGCCTAATGTATGAATAGTAGAAAATCTTCCATGTACTGATGAGAAGAATGTGCATTCTATAGCTATTGGATAGAGTATTTAAAATGTGCGTTAGGTCCATTCATTCAATAGTATGGTTCAACACTTATGTTTTTTTTTATTTTTAAGATTTATTTATTTATTTGAAAGTCAGAGTTACATAGAGAGGAGAGAGAGAGAGAGAGAGAGAGAGAGAGAGAGAGAATATTGCCTCTGATGGCTCACTCCCCAATTGGCTGCAATGGCCAGAGCTGCACCGATCCAAAGCCAGAAGCCAGGAGCTTCTGGGTCTCCCATGTGGGTGCAGGGACCCAATACTTGGTCCATCTTCTACTGCTTTCCCAGGCCATAGCAGATAGCTGGATAAGAAATGGAGCAGCCACCTCTTGAACCAGCACCCATATGGGATGCCAGTGCTTCAGGCTATGGCATTAACCCGCTGTGCCACAGAGCCAGCCTCAACTCTTATGTTCCTTTAGTGATTTTCTGTCTGGGTAATCTGTTCATTGATCATAATGTGGCATTGAATTTACCCATTATTAATGTATTGGAGTGTATCTGTCCCTTTAAGTCTAATAATATGCATTATGAATATATTATTTATATGGTGTTGTGTTAGGAGAATATATATTTATGCTTGCTATTCCCTCATACTGAGTGAATCTTTTTAGCAATATATAATGACCCTTTTGTCTGTTTCTACAGTATTTGAATAATTTGACTTTTATTTATGTTGCATTTGTTTAATATGATTTTTTATTTAATACCAGTATAGCTATTGCCATTTATATTTGGTTTCCTTTTCCTGATATATCATTTTCCAGCCCTTCACTTTCAGTTTATGTGTTTCTGTACTGTTGTGAATTTACTGTGGGCAGCATATAGTTGGGTGTTTTTAAAATAATTATTAACTTCCTCTGTTTAAAGTTTTTTTTTTTTTTTTTATTTGAAAGGCAGAGCCACAGAGGGAGAGGGAGACAGACTAAAATACTTGTTGGAGTATGTTTGTTTTTTGCAAGTCTGCTTTGGGTTCTTGAGCCTTCTGAATCTAGATGTCCATGCAATACTTGGAAAGATTTAAAGTATTATTTCTTTTAATAGGTATTACTTTATTGCTTACAGTACATATTCCAATGAACACACCTCTTTTAAAAGTAAGGCACACAAAATCTATCCATGCAAATTCTGTAGTAAAGTAACATTGATGGATACACATATTTTTACTGTAGAAGTAGAAATACTTAGAAAAATACATGATCTGTTTTTCTAAGCAGAATTCCTGACACATTATTGATTTTAACAATAAAATATATGTAGTAGTGCAATTAAAGAGTTTCTAAACCCAATATTTGCATAACAATTTCTTTATAATTGTAGCTTTTACATAATAATGATACTGTTAAAATCAGCTATCCATATATTTACAAACGGGAAACAGTTATTAATTATATAAAATATAGTACTTGGAATTTTTACTGTCTCTTGTGTTCCTATTCAAAAAATAATGGTGTTATATGATTTTTGAATATAATGGAAGGTACTGTCCATAAGACACCTAATCCCTCCCATCCTAATCCATATAGCAGCATTGAAATATATTCATCAATCACTGCAGGACTATGTTGCTCTAGATGAAGTAGCAAGTGCTTTCTGTCCCATCATTGTTAACAATTCAAGTGAGGATATCATGGAATGGATCAGAAAGTCTTTAGCCCAAAGCTAAGAGTACTTGCTTATGATTCTTATTGTCAATCATCCTGAGGTTGTCTCAAACAGAAGCTATTTTGTCAGCTTGTGATGTACTTCAACACACTGGTGAATTCTCTGAAGTTCACCAGTCTCTTGTCAAACATAGTATGATCTAACTGATAGTCACTGGGTTAAATGAAGTCCATATGCCACTGGATACCCCTGAATGAAACTCACTGTGGGCTATCTCCCTCTATCTGTGTTTATCTACAAGAGCTCTGGAAGACTTCCAAAGGATCTTCTTATGGATCAGAAGAATGACAGAGACAAAGGCTCTAGGAGAAGGAGTCATAGGCTGAAGAGAGACTGTGCTGAAGCATCCAGGGTGATGCCACTAATCATCCTTTAAACAAAGCATTTTTTTTAAATTTTACTTTTATTTGTATGTATTTCATAAATTCAACATTATGAACATAGTAATTTTTTCCACCATACCCACCCTACCACCCATACTCCCCCCACTTCTTCTTCACTCTCCTGTTTTGTCTGAGAATGGAAAAGAAAAAGAAAGAAAAAAAGAATAAGGACTGTTCCTCAACAGTCTATACAAGAACTGTTCTATGTTATTTCATCTCTAAGGTGACTTTGCTTTTTTATTTCACCCTTCCCTTTTTCCCTTCCTTCCTCCCACTTCTTTGCTGTTGGAAAATTAATTGTCTTTAAAGAACCCAAGGATGATACATCTGTTGTGAGCTCTTAGACATAACTATAGCTTATGAACTCTTAGACATAAATATAGTTTAATATCCTCCATTTAATGCACTAAGAGGAAGTGACCCTTGAGAACAAGTCTCATGGTACAACTCATTGGGAATAGAGGTCATGTATGAAAAGTTAGTGCACAGTAACTCTTGTTTATTTAACAAATAATATTCATATAAATGACATCAGTGATAACACAAGGCTCTTGCCTTGGCTATGGAAGCATTTTGAATTCACTATCTCAACAAGGCCATAGAAAAGTGGAAGTTATCTCCTCCTTTCAGAGAAAAGTACCTCCTCCTTTGGTAGCTATTCTTTCCACTGGGGTCTCACTCAGAAGGGTCCTTTATGCAAGACATTTTTTATAAGAGTTCCATGGCTTCCCATGACTGAAAATGCCCCCCGCCCCAGCTTTCCAGCCAGACCAGAATGATATAAGGGCTGATTCTGAGGTTGGAGTGCTTCTTAAAGTGATTGTCATGCTATAAGTCTGCTTTATGGACTGCTTCCCATGTTGTAGCCTTCACTCCTTTTTAATTCTATCTATTATTGTTTCCAAACACTTAGTCCTACTTATAAGATTGCTTTATCACTTGGTCCTATATTTATGGTCTCTTTTCCACTTAATCCTATTCAGTTGATCTTTCTAATACTTAAGCTGCTGTTTTCATGAGCCAGGTTAAGAGATTTGGGAGTCCTATGGCAAGTTGTTAAGCTGTACCCTTAGAAGTAAGTCCACTGGAAAGTATGTAGTACTATAATGCTTTGCAGTTAAAAACTTCATACATTTCACAATTGCAGCTTTAGGATCTTCAGAATTATTCCCACTGTGCTTGCCCTCCCACCCACATAATCAACCCTTTCCTCTTCCCTGATTTTCACTGTTATTCTTTACTAAGATCTTTTTCAATTAACTTTATAGATATATGCTTAACTCTAAGTAAGTTATAGAGTTCAATGATTTCTATGAAAGAAAAAAGATAAGAAAATTATTATAAAGAAAAAAAATAAAAAATTCAGAATAAAAAGTGGTTCCTCAACAGTCAAAGGAAAGGAAGTAAAAATCATTGCTTCTCAATGATTTTCATTTCTACATGTTGCCTTTTAGGTGCTGTATTAGTCATCACAGCTCAGGGAGAACATATAGAAGATGTCCCTTTGAGACTGACTTATGTCTCTAAGTATGATGCTCTGCATTTTCATCCATTTTGTTGCAAATTACTAGACTTCATTTTCTTTACTGATGTGTAGTATTCCATGGTGTACATATCCCATAATTTCTTTATCTAGTCTTCTGTTGAAAGAATGCATTTGTGTTGGTTACATATCTTTGCTATTGCAAATTGAGCTGAGATAAACATGGAGGTACAGATAGTTTTTTTCATATGCTGATTTCATTCCCCTTGGGTAAATTCTCAGGAGAGGGATGGCTGAGTCACATGGTAGGTCTATGTTCAGACCACTCAGGCTGGCTCCTTTTCTCTTTGATTTGTTTCTTGTGCTTTAGTGGGACATCTATACTTTCCGTGAGTACCAAGAGGCATGTGCTGGATGTGACCTATGTTCTCTCTTAAGTATTTCAGGATAAAGCAATTACCAAAGGTAAGGCCCCATAGGGCTTTGTAGCTTTCCTCATGTTATCTGGTTGGAAGAGGGTGCTCACTTTTGTTGGTGTGACCTGCTTTTATCCTCATAGTAGCAGGACTCCCCAGTGCTCTTCCCTGCTGTGTTCAGCATTAGTTTGCACTGCTTAATGAACAGCATCTTTTTATCTATGAAGACTTACTGTGAGCATGTTTCCCTCTGTTATGAGCTGCTATAGGTCTATGCTTTGCAAGCTGGTGCTTGGAGCTCCACCTACTGGAAACTGGCTCATTCTCAGTGTTGTGAGCTTCCAATAAGTGTGGCTTCTCCTTGTCATACAGCTTGCATGGTAGGGGATGAAATCCTTCTGAATTGTTGAGGTCTTCATTTTTGGATGGGGACATGAAGTGAGGTGATCCTTGCTGTTGCTGGGCACAAGCACAGAAGGCAAGGATGGCAGCCATCTGCTTGCCTCCTAAAGTACAAAGGAGCAAAATGCTTTTTCCTGGCCAGCTTCTAGTCCCTGCAGGGTGGAGGAAGTGGGGAGGGAGATGCCCAATCTCCCTATTTGTTCCTTTATATTTCTTTTTCCTGCTTGGATCTTCAAAGGCAGTTTGCCAAGCTCTCCTTCCTGCTGCTATCCGCAGCTCTGTGGACCTGTGGATTCACTTCTCACATGGTCTGCCAGGGGCCAGCACTCACAACCCCAGGTTTGAGATTCTGCTTTTTGTTTTCCTTATTTGCTTTCAGTGCAGACCTGGAGCATTTCTGCTGTTCTCACTAGGTTTCCCACTTCAAATTTCCCACAGCTTTATCTCAGCTGTATATCTTCTCTCTTTTTTAAATATTAATATTGTCCTACATGATTCAGATCATCTTGTTGCTATTTTGCCATCTTGGAAACAACTTAAACAACACACTTGTACTAAAGACTTTGGGTGAGTCTGGGCATTTTTTTTTTACTTTCCTTTATATCACAGATAGCATTACATAATCCCAATTTTTTTAAGGTTTACTTATTTTGAAAGTCAGAGTTACACAGACAGAGGAGTGGCAGAGAGAGAGGGAGTTCCATCTGCTGGTTCTCTGCCCAGATGGCTATAATGGCCAGAGCTGTGCTGATCTGAAGCCAGGAGCCAGGAGCTTCATCCGGGTATCCCACATGGCTGCAGGGGCACAAGGACTTGGGTCACCTTCTGTTTTCCCAGACCATAGCAAATAAATGGGTTGGAAGTGGGGCAGCTGGGACTTCAACCGGTGCCTATAGGGGTTGCCAGCACTGCAGGCATTGGCCTTACTGACTACGCTACAGCGCCAGCCCTCATAATCCCAAATTTTGTCTGAGCTTTCCTGGCCTTGAGGTTAGCTGCCCTCCTGGTGATTGTAGAGGTTAGCTGCCTTCCAAGTGAATGCAGAAAGAATATCCTCAGTCCCTTTGCCAAAGCTTCACTTTACAGATTCTAAACTTAAGCCAGCTTTAGAATGAGAACTAAATGTGAGCACTGCATAATTATTATTTTTTTAAAGATTCCAGTTTGGTGTAAGGAAACTTCAAGATTTATGTGGGCAGCAAGTAAGATCTTATGATTGAATTTTATAGTATAGACAAAGGAAAGCAAAATCAATGTGACATGATTCCTTTTGGCTGTCCTTTAAATTGCACATTATAATGTCCACTGGTAAGTTATATTAAGTAATTTTTTAATCACAGAAATCCATGCAATATTTTTCAAACTTTCTTCAGTGCCTAAATAGTTATCATTTATGTGACTTGCCTTCCAATACCATGGATTATGTGCCCTGACTTCTAAAATAAGAGATCTTTATTTCATGCCATATTGAAAACTCACATAATGGACTATATGCCAACTGTGAGGATATGAAATTGCCTCACAAAAAGTCATTACCTTATGATATTACCAGAAATAATGGTCAGGATTATAGATCAATGAAATCTTTTTAAAAACAAAATAGAACAACTTATTCCACTGTGCCTATTGAATACCAATAAAATATTGGCACAGGGGTATTTTATGTTTATAGTCATTTCATAAACATTAGGAAGATTTTTTAGAAAAACTTTAATAAAGTTGCCACACTATCATCAGTATGTTCATGGAGTTTGACTGCCAATAAAAATAAAAAATGTAATTGATGTCAGTGATGAACAACAAGATGATGGCGGTAGTAGACCTACAGGGACTCCTTGTGAACTTGTACCAATTGGACATGTCAAGGAAGCATGGAGACTTAGTTATACAGGATTCTCCCATTATTTATTTTTCTAGGTCTGTCCTAATGTAACAAGAAATGACAATCTAGTTTGGGAGTTCTGTCCTATTGAGTGGCTTAAGCAATATGTTCCTTTTGGTAGAGTATCTGAATTAAAATACTCTGAATGTACTTGGTCTATGGTTCTTAGATATTTTTACTTGTGCAGATAATTTTATTTTCTTGCTGAACACAGGATGTGAGGGAGGGATACTTCATACTATCACAGAGTATTGACATAATTATCTGTGACATTTTTTCATTTATTTCAATAAATGTATTATGTTAGCAGATATGAGTATCTTTTTCCTTTTTTGTTGTTGTTATTGGAATTGTATTGGTACATGTGGTTCAGAGTGTCCTTCTGGAAATCCTGGTGAAAATGTAAGATCTCATTCTTCATTTTGCTTTGAAGTTTCAGTTTTTAATAAGGACTCAAAATGTCAAGAAAAAAAGTTTATGCCTTAATCCGCACTTCATTTTGTCCACCCTTATAACCTCAGGGTTACTGGGATTGTGGAAATGACAGGGAGAGAGAAGGAAATAGGGAGGGAGGGAGGGAGGGAGAGAGGGAGGGAAGGAGGGAGAGAAGGAGGGAGAGAGAAAGTGAGAGAGTGAGAGGGGGAGAGAGAGAGAGAGAGAAGGAAAGAAAGAGAAAGAGAGAAAGAGAGAGAGAGAGAAAGAAAGGGAGAGAGGGAGAAAGAGAGAGAGAGAGAGGGAGAAAGAGAGAGAGAGAGAGGGAGGGAGGGAGGGAGGAAGGAAGGAAGGAAGAGAAAGAATCTTCCATCTACTGGTTTGCTTCCCATATGGCTGTAATGTCTTGGGTTGGTTCAAGGAATAGCCAGCCCTCAGAATCCATCTAGGTCTCCTATTTGTATGTCTAAGGCCCAAATACTGGCCAGTCTTCTTCTGCTTTCCTCAACACATTCACAGGGAGCTGCATCCAAAGTAGACCAACTAGAAGTCAAACTGGCACTCATTATGATGTTTGCATCATGGGTGGTGGCTTAACCTGCTACACCACGATGTTGGCCCTTTATCCTGCCCTCTTACTAGGTGACAGACATTGTGGTTCTACCAGGCACACTTACAACAGTGGGAACTCAGTTCTCTTTACTTACACTGTCAACATCTATTTCCCAAAGTATCCTTAACAGGGATTAACCTGAAGCATCACAAAGCCTAATGGCAAAAGATATTTTTTTCATTTAAAAATGTTATTTTGATAATATATTAACAAGTAATGACTCCCATATGTAATCCCACTTAGATTTCTTCTCATATTCTAGAATTTTCGGAGTAGGTATTAGTTTTGCGGATAGAATCGCTGAAATGATCTGAAAGAAAAACAATACATTGTTCTATTGGATCTACATCATTGTGACATATTTTCTAAAAGATTTATTTATTTATTCAAAAATCAGAGTTACACAGAGAGAGGGGAGGCAGAAAGAGAGAGAGAGAGAAAGGTCTTCCATCCACTGATTCATTCCCCAATTGGCCACAACAGATTGGTTCTGATCCAAAGCCAGGAGCTTCCTCCAGGTCTCTCATGTGGGCGCAGGGGCCCAAGGACTTGGGCCATCCTCTATTGCTTTCCCAGGCCATAGCAGAGAGCTGGATCAGAAATAGAGCAGCTGGGACTTGAACAGGCACCCATATGGGATGCCAGCACTCCAGGAGGTGGCTTTACTTGCTACGCCACAGGGCTGGCCCCTCTGACAACTTAATTAAATGTAATATTGAAAGAAAAAAACTGGTAGTATGATGCCATTATAGCTGATATTGTTTAACATCACAGAAAACATAATTTTAATGATATTTCTAATCAAAAGCTCAACTGTAGATTTTAATGTTAAGTATATGAATCAGAATAATGTGTAACAATATATTTGCCTTCCTTCTGTCTTTGTGTAGTTGTACCAAAGTTTATGATAAAATTATAGATAGACCATGAATGTGTATATTACACTAAGCCATGTAAATACACTATTGTTCCTTTGTGAGTCATGTTTCATTTCTTCAATCACAATGAAACAATGGTACATAGCATTTTAAGAAGCAGTTACTTAATTCAGTGTCATGTAATCATACAAGATTTCATAGTATTTCTCTATATACATGGGTGGGTTTCTGTGTGTAAATTTTAATATTCATAATATGGTACCCTAGATAATACTAAGATGATTAATATGCATTTTTCTCTTCTGGATAAATTATCAGAAGCTCTACATGTAAAAGGAATTGCATTTACAGAGACTATTAAAGGTTTATTTACTGATTTTAAAGACAAAATCACAGAGAAAGTCAAAGGCAGAAGGGTGGGGGAGAGAGAGAGAGAGAGCAAGTTTCCAACTGCTGGGACACCCCCAGACAGCTGCAACATTCAGGGCTGGGCTAGGTCAAAGCCAGGAGCCTCATTCAAGTCTCCCTCATGGTGTAGGGTCCCATGGACTTAGGACATCTGCTGCTTTCCCAGGCACATTATCAAGTCCCTGCTCAGAATTCGATCAGCCAGGACTTGATGTCAGCACTATGGATAGTGCCTTTACCCACTATACCACAGCACCAGACACAGAATCTAGTTTTAAAAATGTTTGTGATTTTACATATGAACAGTTGAGAGAAGTCATTCATCTGTATCTTATTTTCATCAAGTCTCATTCATTAAAGTTTTCATCTCTTTTCACTTCTCTACATATTTTTCTCCCCTTTGAGGATGAACCTGGAGAAACAGAGATATTGGTGAAGTGGGGTTTTGAGGATCTCATGTATATGGGTATTATACACATAGGCATACAGAAAATTTTCCAAAAATAAAGAACATGCATTTCATTGTATGCATGTGTATTAGGTTCTCAATGTAGGCAATCAACTCATGTTCCTTTCTATGAAAATCTTAAATGTCAGAGGACATTTTCCAGGTGAAAGCTAGTTGCTATTACCTTCTTTCTAGTGGCAACACATGGGTAACCCTCATAGCACCAGAGAATTCTATTATTGCCTAACAGAGATTTCCTCCCAACTGAGAATCAAACTTTCAAACTGAGAAGAAAAATCAGAAATAATAAGTAACCACACCCATTGCTTATAATTAACATTGTCATCTTGATTTTAAACCTTTTAATTTTTTCTTCATTTTCTTGCATGTTTGAACAGTAGTTGAAATAGAGGTAATTGTCTTATTTTAATGACCTGTGACAATGACTTATAGATAGTGTCCTTTTTGGCTGCACCCCAAATTCTACCATTTGCTGAACTTCCTGATTAATATTCCAGGACCTAAAATCTAATAACATGATACACTAAAGCCAATTATACTAAAACTGCTTTCCTCACTCCTTGGTTCAAAAATGAACAAGTTCCTAGTAACAGATTCCATAAGAACTTAGGATTTGTGTCACTTGAACACTCGCTACATCCACTGCTTTGTTATCACATATATGGCTTTGCTAGAACTTTCTCTACTGGATGATACTGAGGCAGGGGAGAAAATGAGAATATGAGTGATAAGCAAAAATTTCCCTTTACCATTACAACTCTGATAGGCACTGCTGCCCTGCAGTATCCAAACTGATCTAGTGTCCCACTTCCTGTATTTCCTAAGGTTCCTAGCATTAAATAAAACCAACCACACTGTTTTACTGTTTAGATTCTGAAAATTGATGATGGTAACTGCCAGGATTTTTTTAATCAATTATTTGTTTATACTATAAGATGACTTATTGGGTCCAACGATTAGTTGTTCTCTTTTCTTTGCTCCTCCATCATCCTGGGAAGTAAATACAAAAGTGTCTTTAAGTCATTTGCAAAGATGCCTTTTTCATTCAATCCAAACTTGACCCTCCAATGTACAGCTGGACTCTGACATACTCCTAGTATATGTTCACAATTGGGAAGGAAGAAAGTCATCCTACCAGCACCTCACAGGTGCACTCTGCAAGCTCAAGGTGACAGCACATAGTTGCTCTGTGGTGATGTGATGCTATTCAGCACTATCAAAATTTCTTGAAGAGGCTGGCACCGCAGCTCAGTAGGCTAATCCTCCACCTGCGGTGCTGGCACACCGGGTTCTAGTCCCAGCTGGGGTGCCAGATTCTGTCCCGGTTGCCCCTCTTCCTGGCCAGCTTTCTGCTATGCCCCAGGAGTGCAGTGTAGGATGGCCAAAGTCCTTGGGTCCTGCACCCCATGGGAGACCAGGAGAGGCACCTGGCTCCTGGCTTCAGATCAGCGCGATGCGCCAGCCACAGAGCAATGGCCGTGGTGGCCATTGAAGGGTGAACCAATGGCAAAGGAAGACCTTTCTCTCTGTCTCTCTCTCTCACTGTCCACTCTGCGTGTCAAAAAAAATTTCTTGAAGAGCATACATGGCTAATTTTCTCATTGTGTTGGGGACACATAATGACATAGGGATTTGCCTCACATGTGATAAAATTGATGTTAACTAATTATTTCAAATGACATACTCAGTGTTCAGTCTATAATCTCATTCCCAATACACTGGAGAAGTGATTCTGCTGTGAGTATTTGCAAGGAAACTATGTATTTGTATTAATTTTATCAGTTTCATTTATGAAATTTTCTGCTCATTTACCAAATAGAGAATAAAGTCTGAGATGTGTATAGCAGGATTTTGACATATTTGATATGATTGTACTCAGACTATAGAATTTATTAAGAAACATTTTAGAAAGGTTTTAATGGGATTTTGAGAGACTTAGAAATACTTAACTAGTCTTGCGGTCAATTGTTTTATCATCATTCATTGAATGCTCACTACCTAGACATAAGGGTAAGTGCCAAATCATACCATTGAATAAAATTTTGCTGCATTTGTTTTGTACTTTTTTATTGTGGTTAGCTGAAAGTTGCATAGAATTAGCTGATTTGTGGGTCAAGAAACCAAGCCATTCTTACATTTCTTGAACTTTTTATTTGGGTGCATATTTAATTTCACCATTTAGTATTTTAAACTATTATAAATTTACAATATTTCTCCTGGAAATTTCTTTTTAAAAATGCCATGGTAAAATCATGCTTCCCATTTACATTCTGATACCAGTATTTAGAAATGAATAAATATAAAATATAATTACTCTTCTTTACAATTGAAGCACAAGATAAAGGGTGGACAGCATGCTTTCCCATAGAACCCTCTCTTGGATTTTCTTCTTATACCTTGACCTCATTGAATTGACTACTGAAGAACTTGACTTTTGCTTATGTTCTTGCTTTGTTCCCCTGGCTACAAACTGTAACATAGTGGTATCAGTTAAGCTTTTGATAATGTCATCAAATCAAAAGCTGTCATTAATATGTGACTTAGTTAAGTCATATTTCTATCTCTAATTTCCATCTCTGCTGATGTTGGTCACTCAGATGCCTTATCTATTTGACCCTAGGGGCTCCAGGCTTTCAAAGGGCTCCTGTTCTTCCAGGCATAAAGAGTCAGTAAGTTCCATCTTTCATAACCCTTTGAGATACTACAGTTTACTTAATAAGGTCTGGAGGGCAATACCTTCAAAATCTATACAATTCACTTGGGAGATGCCTTTAACTTGCTGTGGTTTCAGTAGTCATCTGTGGCTCTTGAAGTCAGACGCTATTTTATACTTCCTTTGAATTATGTTTGATTTTATAAAGCAATATGTAAAGGATAGTGTGCTATCAAAGAAAATCCATTGCTGAATGAGGAGAATCTCTGACCCAAAGCTTCAGTTTAGTAAGCTACACAGTTAAGAAAATAGGCAAACACGGCATAGTAGACTCCCTGACAGGATACAATAGGTTACAGGAAGGCCCCAGTTAAACCAAGCTTAGGAGACAATAAATTGCCTTCTGTATGATTCAAGATGATTAATATGGAACTATTTTACATTGTGTACACATATCTATTTGTTGGTATCTTCTGTCTATCTTAGAGAAAAGCTGATATTCAGTCAGTACCCATTGACTAGCCTCTCTTTTGAGTAGCTGAGTTTCTGGTTAGAATGATTGTTACCATACTAGTTATGAAATACATTTCCACTTGGTATACATGCAAAATTACATGCATGCTCAAGTACCCAACATAAAATATCAGAGTTTTTGCAAATAATCTATGCACATTCTTTTACATACTTTAATCTCTAAATATATTATGGTATGGAATACCAAGTACATTCTTTGTAAATACTTTTCAAACTGTATTGTTCATGGCATACTGACAAGATGAAAAACTTATGTACCTATTCAAAACAGATGTAACCATTGTAAGCCTAACTAAATATTACATGTTATTAACAGTGCAACTTAATTTATTTGAATATCTGTTCTTTGTGGATGATTGAAGTAAATGATGGCCTTCATAAATATGTATGTATATATGAACTCTGGGATAATTTATATTTTACACCTAAATAAACTTTATAGATCTCTGTTTCATTTGTATGTTTTTAATTTCAGGTACAGATTAAAGTTCTATGAAGTCACATATGATTGGAAATGGAAAATACTATTTAAAGTTGAAAATGCTACTATAGTGTAATTTTCATGAACTGTTGAAGAAGTTTCAAGATTTGGAAATATTTTGAGCACCAACTTTAAATTTGAGAGTAGTTTACATAAGCACTTTCTGTGAGGTTAGTTTTGAAATTTCTTTCATGTTTTGATGAATTTTAAAAACAGGATAGAAATGTCTCAGAGTTTTCTTCCAAGGACACAAAGGTATTTAACGCTCAAAATGTGAAATCCATTGTGTGGGGAGCAACTGAGACTAGGCTAAGTTACTGGAATTAAGACTTATTCTATGCATCTGCTCTCCCACAATATGGTGCTGGGAGAGGAGTAAACAACTTCTACACAACTGCCTCCAGTTTGACCAATAAACTGCAGGAGCTGCTCCTGATTGGAGGAGAGCAGTGTGCTCGGCGTGTGGGTAGCAGAGTTGGGATTGGTGGAAGAGGACTATAAAGGAGGAGAGAGACAACAGGCACCAGGAACGTACGGATAACATC